>NC_092692.1:3982812-4282812 GCF_964275005.1 Diadema setosum | reverse complement strand
CATGCTCGACTCAGTCAACGACTTGCCAACCTTGCATATTTTGCTCAAATGCACAACGATTTTCCAAACCAAATTGTTTTGAACATTGGCCATTTGCAAGAAAGGTAGCCATAACTCTATCAAGAAATTTACATCAGAGCAAAACTTGTAATTTTCTCTGCAATTTTGCTGTACTGCATTTCTAAACACAAATATACATGCCCCTGAAAAAAAAAAGAATGTTTTCCAAAAGCACTCATTCATTGCTGTCTCAGAATAATGTGGCACACAGATAGTGTTCACCCTAGTCCACAAAGAGCTCAGAATACTCAGACCTGTGTCACATGCATGTGTTGCAGACACAGAAATGCAGCAGTTGAATTAAAGATATGGTATTCATGAAAGGAATATAATATTCAAAGTGACTGAGATAAAGAATGAAACTGAGGTGTAGAGATGTCATTGACTATAGCAAAAATAAAAACAAACAAAAAAACAACTTAGATTCTTAGAACAATAGTGTTTTGAAGATTGTACTGATTCATCAAGCGCTGAAAATATTTCTCAACTTTTGATATCAGTGCCAATGATAAGAAGTAGTGTGCTGTCCCAATTGAAAGAATAATCTTGCATCATACAATTTATGTTATAATCCTAACAAATTAAGTAATTAATCTTCTGTTTCGGGGTTTGCTCTTCTGCTTTCTCTTTTCTAGGAATGCCAGTGTCACACCAGCCACTAACTCAAACTCTACCCCAGCAGCGTCTGGTGATGACCAACTCCTCTTCCTAGGGGGTTCACCCCCAGCCAAGGCACCAGCCCTCGCCGCCATGTCCGCCCCACCAGTCCATGCAGCAGCCCCTGCACTACAGCCAGCATCTCAGCAACCAGCTGCTGCTGCTACCACCGCTGCAACGCCTGTGGTAGCAACTCAGTCACCGCAACAGCAGCAACCAATGCCTGCAGCTGCATCACCTGCAAGTCAGACAGTCCTGTCGTTAGCGGACGTCTTTGTCCCTCTTGAATCGATACAACCAGGTGAGTTGTGCACTTCAGGGAACCCTATCTTTGCTTTTGTGTAATCCCTTTCATGTGAAGATGTTTTTACCTTCTTTTTTTAAGTACACATAAACAAAAGAAACTAAATAACAGCACACGATAAGACTGGAGTAGTAAGTCTTCACACAAACATTTTTGTTTTCATATCATATAATCACAGGTTCTGTGGCACCAGTAACAGCCTATGAGAAGAACAACGTCAAGACAGTATTCCATTTTGGCAAAGATTCGCCGAGGCCGGACATTGTCGTTATCGTTGTCTCAACCATGAGCACCAACACATCGCCCCTCAAGAATCTCATGTTCCAGGCAGCTGTTCCAAAGGTGGCAATTCTCTTTAATGTGATCGATATGACATTGCTTTGTGATAGTGTATGAAGTCCAGCTTTATTATGTAAGCACGGAGTACTGTGAGACAGAGAATGTAGAATGGAATACAAAAATAACGATATCAGTTTCCACAAACAATCAGGACACCCATTATGCAAGTCTCCACCATTCCACCTCTCACAACAGAGTGCAGCAATATTAAACCTGTGTGGTCTCACTCTCTCTATTATCTCTTTATCTCTGACTGAAGATAGACTCATATACATTTCTTTTGTTATGTCATTGTGTTGTTCTTGCTGCTGCTGTTATATGATGATGATGATGATGATGATGGTGATGATGATGATTATGTGTGTTGTTATCATCATCAGCAGCAGCAGCATATGTATTGCTATTGACACGAGCTGGTAGTGTTAAAGTCACTGAGGAGTTGTCCAGATTTTATGTTGCTTTTTTATTTCTTTGCATCTTCAGACGATGAGGGTCAAGCTTCAGCCCCCCTCGGCCACCGATCTTCCAGCGTACAACCCCATCCTCCCTCCTTCAGCCATTACCCAGGTCATGCTCCTAGCCAACCCTAATAAGGTAAGAATTCAAACTCACTGGAAATTATGTCCGTACTACACACACACACACACACACATACAAATCTGCACAAGCAAAGAAAAAAAAAAAAGAGGTAAAAATGCTTATTTCTTAATTCCAGATTTGAATGAAGTTGCTCTAAACCCCAGTGAATGTGATCATGTTAAGTTATTACTGATTAGGAGAAGAGCAATTTTTCCTCATACTGTCTCCAGTTTAGGCTGTAAGATAATAAAGTATGATTTCATTTTTTAAGCAAATGGTACATTGCAACATATATAATTATATGGTTCATGTACAAAATATCAATTTATTGTTCTTTCTGTATAATGATGCAGATGATGTCTGATAAGGCTATAATGATTTTGTCTATAGGAGATATTAGGTTCCTTCTTTGCAAAAAGTGTACATGATAACCAATAGTGTGCCTCTTGCTAGGCACTTGATCCATTTGGCTATTTTGTAATACATCGTTTATTGGTCTGAAGTTGTTATAAGTAAGTAAAGGTCGCAGCTACAAATTGAAAATGGAAGAGTGAAAAAAAAAAAAAAAAAAGAGTTCAACTCCTAACTAAAATTTTCTCCTGCCTTCTCTATGTCATTTCTTATATTTCACAGGATAAGATCCGGTTACGATTCAAAATGCAATATTCCCTCAACGACCAGCCCTTCACGGACCTGGGTGAAGTCGACAAGATACCGACACACTGACAGTAACTAGCATGCACTGGATTTATGTATTTATGAACACTATTAAGAAAAATGCTTTAAGATGTAAATCATTTGACGAATTCACCTTATTGAGGGGAAACTGTGGCATTGTAAACGCAAAGTTTTTTTTTTTTTTTGTATGTATGTCAATTGCTTGGATTTAATCCTTGAATTATGCGTAAGCACTCGATATCATCGAAGTAGATAAGAGCAATGACAATTTTGTTTTTATATCCGTCGCTAGCAAAGAGAGAGCTGCTGTAGGCACGATATATATCTATACCAGAATTTTCTGGATGTGGTGATCATTGGTTGATACTTCACATTAACACAAAGTAACTCTTCACCAGGATTTACCAGCAAGAGAAAATATTGGTGATGTAACAAGGACAAAGTCTTTTGTTGGGTTTTAGCATAGCTGATAGAAGAGGTTAACTTATTTCTATTCATCAATGCAGATGCTGCACAAGATGTTAAAGATTATTTTAGAATCCCCGATGAAGCGGGCTCAAATGACGTGAACATCTTAGATGTGTGTAATTCCATAGTGTATTGATTACACAATTGAAGAAGTTTATCGCAAGATGGGTTAAATACCAGCTTCAAACATCATAAAGTGTACCTATCATCAGATGAAGCAAACTATAACCTTTCCAGAGATGCCCTGCTTGTTGGATGGCAAGGATTATTGTCTAGGGTGTTTTAGCGGTGCAGTAAAAAAGACACATTCTTGTCCGCTTGGTTTTCACTGTGCAATACGAGAGCGTATTGAACGAAACGCATCTATAGGCCAATACCGGTATATTGATTTCTAGTAGGTTACTGCTGTATTAAAGTAGGGTATGTTGTCGCGTCTGATGTGCGAGCACTTGCTGAATGCGCAAAATCTTGCTACTGTAATGAGTGCGATAACTCTTGTTGCAATTCGCATCTTCCTACATAACACAAGTGTGAGTTGCTTCTTTTTCAGTGCAGAGTCGATTTCAAAGTCTAGTAGAAGTACTTTTTTTTTCCTTTACAGTTGATGCTTTCTCTAGATAATAACAATAATAACGATTATATTGTATGGCTTTAAGTCATGGAATACCAGGGAATATTACACTCATTAGGGCCAATATTCTCTGGTATCCAATTCATTGCCATCCAATATATTGTAGATTTTCTGGAAGTTGTGACTGAAAATATCCCACATTTTCCTATCGTTGTCTTTGCTTTTTAGCAGGGTTAATTGCAATTATCTCAAATTGTCAAAAATGGAGTTAACCCGTTTTGCGATTAAACTCTTCCGCTGCTGATTTTCTGTTCTTGATGAGGCATTTGATAGGTGCATGTGGAAAATGTACCATGGTCTTGCTGTGAGCAGCGTCAAATAAAACTCTGTAATTAGGGAGCTTTAGATTTTTGTGACGGGGATGTTCAGAGGGAAAAAAAAAAACTGTTCTGAGCATGCACAAAATCGCTTACCAAAAGTGATTTATTCATAGCTCACGTCGTTTTCACTATGCGTTCTTGGCTGTTTTTACGTCTGCTCAATTAACAACACAGAGAGCTACTTGATGCACTGATCATGTGAGGGCGCCATTTTCTTTTTTATATGGTAGCGTTCTAGCATAATCTAAAGCCACTTCTCAGCACGATGCAGGGAAAGAGGAGAATGTCCTGTGCAATTGTCATCTCAAACATCCGCGTCGCAAAATTTAAAACTCTCTATTGTTTAGTGCAAGCCCACACTGTCACAGCCCAGCTGTATCATTGCATGGCGTTTGCTTTTGGATCCACCAAGTCCACATTTGGAACCAGCTGCAAATTGGAACCTATGAAGAATTAAATATACATGTAACCTGGCACTCAATGCAAGGTGTTGACACAGAGGGTAAAGATTCCAGTGAAGTGGAAATTATGGGTGCATAGTCAATAAAGATTCAAATCTAGTGTTGTAGGATTTTATAAAATGCTCTTTACACCACCAACATGTACTCCTAACCATACTGAATCTTAAGAAATAAATTGTAAATAATCAATTTTATTGTTTTTGTGAAAATATCAATGCATGTGACATATGAAATGTTCTTACTAGTTCAGGGAATTTAAGAGTGTTGAAACACATTCCTGGAATGTTGCAGGATTTATGTCTTCAAAATGTGTCTAACTGAAGCTATTCACGGCCTTCGGTTATTGAAAACAAGGGTGTGTTTGGAACAGGTTAGATTGTACCTGATACTAAATATGAGCAACAAGCAAATAAAACTTCTGTCAGAAAAGCAAAAATGAGAGATAAATATTTGCTACAGCACAGTTATTTTATGATTAGACAATACCTGTTAGACACAAGCAAAACAATGTGTGTTCTGCATTTGAATGGAAACTCATATTATTATGTAGCCATGAAAAGAACTTATTAAGCCACAGGATCACCATAAAATGCATTTTCTTCTAATGATTACACTTGGCACTTTATGCATTCAAGTTTTGTGTCTATTTGTGTGAAATGACTCCTGTCATTCACAGTTACTTGGTAATGGTTTGAGACATGCAGAAATCTGGTAAATGTTGCACCCTGCCAAGATTACCTGAATATACAGTATATACAGTTCGACCTCGATTATCTGGCCTCCTTTTATCCGGAAATCTCTATTATCCGGACGTGTTCACGCAGTGAAGGACTTTTTTTTTTTCATCCGAAAATTGAGAAAAGACAGTGACTTTCATGGATCTATTTCACTAATTTCATAAGATGCGCATGATAGGTTTCTCAATATCTAATGAGGTAAAACATGTATGATTTTCACATAAAGATAAACTTTATTTTTGTGAAGAAGGGACTACAATTTTGCGCAGGCTAGCATAGATTACACCACCGTTGCGGGGTACGCTACCTGCCTACATGTAGCTGCCAGTGCACTGGGACGGCAGCTTGGACGGCAGGTATATGCATTAACATTGTGTCTCCCATATCCGGCCAATTCACTTATCCGGATGAGCGCCAGTCCCGACATGGCCGGATAATCGAGGTCGAACTGTATACATTTTTTTTTTCTAATGATAAATATTACGTGCCATAGGCCATTGCCCATTAACAGTTCAATTCATTACATAGATGTGAATCTTTCCCCTTATAGCTTGACCCTTTAAAGACTGGGGGGGGGGGGGGGGGGGGAGAGCATCTCTATGACCTGAAGGACCCCATACACAAATTTTGTGATTACTTTGAAATGGCAAATGGATCTTTTTGCCGACCCTTTGAGTCTTTTATCTTTAAAGCCACAAGCATTGTACTTGAAAGTTGGACTTATTTAACATCTGAGGATGTGTTCGAGTGCTTGTGCGAATAGTAACAATTTTTTTCTTCAGATTTCTTCCTTTATTTTCCTCAGACTTGCCATTTGCTTCGATTGTGTTAGCACCTGTATTAACATAGCTATATGAAAAATCGCACAGTTGCATGTGACTAAAGCTCCATCATTGTATTACTTACATATGACTATGTGTGTTGAGTGGTACCACATGAAATCAGCACATTTTGTCAGTTTTGATGCGCATTTAGTTCAATCTTTCGTCATTCCACTTTGTAGGGATATGAAGAAATAATACAGTGATCCTCTTGAGCGTGTAGTTATACATGCGGTCAATCTCTGTCAATGGATGCTGATACAGTAACTCATTGTTGGGGTACTGTGGTAAATATCAATTTATGTTATTTTCTGCTCAAGTGCACAGTTTTTTTGTAGTCATTTCCACAGCTTTTATGCAGAATTCTCGCATGAAATCCTGCATCAGCCAACCACGCGACACATTCATGCTGCATATTGGTGTTTGTCTGGTTTCCGTCAAAGATTTTTTATTGTGACATCACAGTCAAGTTTCTTGTTCTTGCTATCATTATCATTATTAGTATTATTATCATCATCACAGTGACCGTGAAGTGTTCAAGCTAGAGCATCTATTTATTGATGACATTACAAAGGAATACAAGCTCTCTATTTGTTACACTTTAATTTTCATTAAGTGGTTCTGTCCTAGAGCAAAATTTTGGTAATTATTTGGATAATTGATCTGCCCATAAATAGGGCAATTCAAAACATTTGTCACAGTTATGGTCGTATGGCTTTCTACATGTCTTTTTCTTCGTCTTTTTTTCAGATGTTCTCGTATTCAACTAAGATCTAAAGCAAAGAAGTTAAACCCCAAAGAAAGCATGTTGTATTTCCTTTCATGACCTGAAATCAAAATTGCTTTGCATAAATTCCTTCTTAGCCAGTAAGCCTATGAAATCTGAAAGACACTCTATCAGTACTCTCTCTATAAAAAAAAAAAAGTAAACAAAAATGAGTATCACATTTCCATATGAGGATTTGTATTTTGTCATGCTATTCACTTGAACATGGTAAGAATGCATTGTGAAGAGATATTGAAAATTTCAGCAAAAATTTCATTTTACCATCAGTGACTATACATCAGTAGGCCCTAGATGTCCATAGTATTCTGAATTGATGGTTGTGAAAGGATTAGCTGCTGTATCATATTCCTTATAAAATGGTAATATGGATCCCAATCAAATGATTGGCTGAGAGATAGCACATGACCATTTTATTATTTTGCGTAACATGCCCACCGGTCATTAGTTTTTACCACTGTCCGCATGCTAACGACCGCTCAGAGATATGCGTTTTATACATTTATTTGTATAATATTGTGACTATGTATGCATAAACCCTTCAATGCCCAGTGACAAAAGTGTTCAACAAAAAGATGTTGATCAATGTCGATACTCCCTTCCCCTCCATTGTAAACGCCGTTTCACTTTACGTATTGGTCTCGGTGTATGATTTGTGAGCTTTGCTGTATCAGTGTGTATGTTTGGATATTGAATCCTCATGCCTACATTATCAGTAGCTATTTTTGCTTATCTCTTTGCTGTTCTATCCACATCGGTATTCATCATTTTGCACCACTCACCAAATTTTAACGTGGAGTTATTATAAATCTTCTCTTCTTTGGATGATAAATTTTGCTATCATTGTAGCCCCATTAGTTGATGCTTTATGTAATAATGGAGACATACACGTACAGTATTAGTTTTGCAATGAAAATGTTGTTGACTACCAAGCAATTAGCGGACATCTAGGTATCTATGATCTACAGTAAGGGCAAAAGGGTTCTATTTCTTTGATTTTGTTTTTGAAAATGTTGGCACATCGAACACCTCATGCAGAGTAGATATTACATTTGTCTTAGAAAGTGAAAGCATGGTAATATTTTTTTTAATGTTTCTGTGCGTAATCTCAAATCTGCATCGAAATAACTTACACAAGCACAGTCTAAGATGAAAGTGGCTGGCTCTGAACAAAGTATGAGAAATTATGTTCATATTCAACCACATTCACTGAATTTCTGATGCTTATAATATGTTTGTTTAGGGTGACAGGAGTATGGTGTGTTAACAGATACTTTGTGTAGGAACAGTAATAATTTATGACTAATTTTTCACTGTCAACATTTTCTACTTCCTGCATTTTTTCTTTTATTTCTAACTAACAATCATAGTTTACTCACACATAGTAATCACAGTCATAGTTGACATGGGTATCACTAATACCAGGTGTGCAACTCCAGCAATACTTACAAGGGAGGAATAATGCATTTGGTTCAACACAGCAACAAGAGTGTGTTTGTTTGTTTCTTGTGTGTTTGCTTGTCTGTATCACAATCATCTGCACAAATACACAAAGATGATTAGGCTTGAAATGACAGGAACTACAACTGTCTATGGTCGTGGATGGAAATAGACGTACTTGTTAATTTTACCACAACCAGTGGCCTGCAGAAGGGGTACCTACTAGTATACATGAGTTCAAAATGATGGCCCACTTTTGTTTCTGGTGAAACTTTGTAAATTTTTCATGATTATATGCACATCTACTCAAGAATGTGGCGAAGTGATGTTGACCATTATAGATGTATAAAAAAAAAAAAAAAACATGACTGGGTTCATATTTCCTTATGATTGTTGTCCCTCCCTTGTGTAGTTAACAAAAAAAAAAAAGTGGAAAGAAGATTTTAATAGTGTAAACAATGTTGTATTGCTGCTTTAAGCGGGACACTGTAATACTTTACAACTTCAAAAGTTGAATTCTGTTTGCGCTTGCGGAGCTCCATCGCTGAAAGTAATGCTGTAATAGTATTATCTTATTTGCTGTCACGATATATGTATATTGGGTGTACATTGTGATTTTTTTGCCTTTATGAGACCTTGATGGTTTCTAGTTTATGTGTGTAAGAGTAACATCTATACAGACACACAAATTGTCATAATGTGCAACTTTCTGAAGACTATTTTTTTTCCTGAAAACTCAAATATAAAAAAAAGTCTTGTCATTTGACAAATTAAATGTATTTCTCCCAAAATTAAAGGCACATGAATATCAAAATGATTCCATTACTAGTGTAAACACTGTTGTACACATTTATGTCTGTACCATACAGTTCTATCTTTGAACATTAAAAGATTATCGCGTACTATGCCAACAAACTACTTCGCCAAAGGCAGCGGTGTTTGTCTTGTATACCTTGTAGTAGTTTCTTTTCTGTAATGTGAATTCTTTAAAACTACCAGAAAACCATTCTCATGAAAAAAGTATGTTTTGAATTGATGAAAGATGTGTGGTTTTTTTTTTCTTTTTTTTTTTTGGGGGGGGGGGGAGGGGGGGGGGATGAATTGCTCATAAACCATTCATACACTTTTCTGAAATTGCCTGATATATTATTCCAATTGCTCTCTCCCCATTTGCCCCATATGCAATATTTTTTATAGAGAATAATATCTTGTTACAGTAATTAGCGCAAAGTATTTTTGCAAGAATCAATGTTTCTCTATGTTTGACTTAATTATCCCGCTGAACGGAGTAGATCACAGGTTAGAGGTCATGATGCCATAAGCAGGCTGTGGAATTCAGTCAGTAAAATGTACCAAAATGTCTTCAAATCTGCGACATAACCTTTCAGCCATATTAACCAAACTTTGATTGGGTTGTCTTCTACAATGCCGACACTGACAACTACGAGAACCATTACTTGCTTATCTGCGAACTAGTGCGAAATATGAATCTGAATTAATAACTTGTAGCATGAATTTTACCCCCATCATTTGTCTATATATATATATATATATATATATATATATATATATATACTGTATATATATTATATTATATATATATATATATATATGAGTGTGTATGTGTTTGTGTGTGTATGTGTGTGCGCGTGCGCGCGTGTTTATATATATATATATATATATATATATATATATATATATATATATATATACAGTCAACCTCACACAAGTAGAAAAATTGGCGAAGTCGGAAAAAAAAAATCTTACCAAAGAGGGGTGAAAACTTTTTTGTTAATTCTGTTGTATAAGTCAAAATTAAGGTAAGTTGAAGAATTTTCTTCGGTCAGTTTGTAGCGGACTTCAGGCGAAGCTGACGACGTAATAATAGTATATAGATATATTATGATATAAACACGCATATTTATAGTAATTTGTGTCTGTGTGAGTATATTGGTGTGTGTATATGTGTAAGCTGACTCTTCATGAGAGTAATCCATGCAATTCACAGTCGTCGCAGTTTAATGCGCAATTTTCTGTAGTTTGATTTTACACCGCGCTCTTTGTTAAGACGTAGGCTCTATTACAAGTCATGACAAAGTGATGCCCGATTTTTTTTTTTTTTTTTTTGAGACTCTTTCCAGGTATAAGCAGGTCTCCGCGACGTCTCTGCGAGGTCTCCTTCTAGTCGCAGCCAAATCGCAGAAACTAACTTTATTCACGAGGTCTCCGAGATGTCTCTGCGACTTTGAAGTGACCGATACAGGCGACCCATCACAGACGTCTCGGGAATGTCGCGGCAGCGTTTCCGCGTCTTCCAGGCGAATAAATGAATTACCATCTTATTTAGAGACGTCTCTGAAGTCGCCCCGGAGTCGCCTTCGTGGTGAGCGCGCAAGCTCGTTTTGGTCTATCGAAACACATGAGTCGCGGTGAAGTTTCCTCCGGTTAGATACATACGCTTAGTCTCGCGTCAAGATCAAGAGGAATGCAAGATTCGCGGGGGACATGAGACACGGGTAAAATCGGCATGTTCGATATTCTGGCGACTCCCCGGATACTCGGCTACATTCCAGCAGGAGGCGTTGCGGAGACGTCGCAGAGATGTCTCCGCCACAAGGGAGACTCGTCACCAGGTCGCCAAGTAGTCTCCATCAGCCCAGTGAGATACCCAATCGCTTTCAGTGTGTCGGAGTATTAAAGTGATTTTTTTTTCTTTCTATCTCTTCCGAAAGGACTGCAGAAGAGAAGCCGTAGCTTTCCATTCTAGCTTTGAGCTGACTTTCATCTAACGATGCCATGACCTGTATAGAGCCTCCACCCCAAACACAACACATACACAAAGAAAGCGTCATGTACTCAAACATAGGTGCACCCACACCTCCTAAAGAGAAACTAAGAACAGAAAAAAAAAATGAAATGACGATGCTCTCTTTTATACTCTCTTTTGACATCAGTCATTGTTTTATTGCGTGCTTTTCTCACGAAAAAAAAAAAAAACTCCTGAGGTGAAAAAAAAAAAATAGGCGTGTAATCGAAAACATAATACAACTGAAATTGTTGAGGATCCCATGTACAAATGGTAGTCCACGAACTGTCTGCTCCATATCTTGGTTTGTCGCACGGTTGTTGGATTGCACACAAGTCCAGTCCAGTGGTGGGAAAGGTTTGACTCGCGGAACCTTGTCGCAGTCACAAAGAGGATGTTGTATCGTGGTATAACGAGCAGTAATAAAAGACCACACTTGAAACAACAATTGATCGAAATACTATAAGGTTCTGCTCGGAATCCTTCTTCTCGCTCGACCAAAATATACTGAAATTAGACGAAGTGAGTTGTGCCCAGATATCTTGAAAGCTTGTTGCTGTATCAAATATCTAAAATACAGTACACTTGCCACCTGTTAATAACTGCATTGAGCTCATCAAACTTTGTTTGATCGTTTGTTTGTTTGTTTGTTTGTTTGTTTGTTTGTTTGTTTGTTTGTTTGTTTTTTGTTTGTTTGATAGTTTGGTTTTGTTTTTTGTTTTTGGTCACATGTGGTGCTAGCTGTTAATTGCCAGGTCTTTCACCAAAATGTTACACGGATTGCATGCACTCCAGTGCCTACAAAAAAAAAAAAGAGGAAAAATCACCACAAGTAATTGATATACATGTATTGAAACAATTGAATTGAAAGACCCAAGTGGTTATCTGCTCATAAAATGTTGTTATCGGTGAACAACACGGAGCTGCTGCGTCCTGTGCGCCCGCGACTCAAACACCACGGTCTTCACTGTGTGATCCTTGTAGGCGTTCCAGTTCATGTGCTTCTGAAGCTTTTCCTGGAGCTGTTCCTCAGTAGGATATGGGAACTCCTGCATTCGAGAAAAATCAAAACCTCGATAAGGTGGTGTACCAAGTTTCATCCTGTCACATACTGAGGAAATTAGCACATTGCTTACAGGAACCGTTTGGATCATCGCGGCTTCTTTGGAGCTTTACAGAAATTCAAATATATAGGAGGCAGTGGATTAGAATATCCACTTGAAAAGTATTCAGTTGTCAGTACGTACACACCAGTTCTGCGTTCTAATCAGTAAGTACCCTAAACGACTTAAAACGACCCCACTTATAGCACAGAGTTTCTGTGTCAATAGTTAAGCATTGGCCACTGAAAGTCTGGAATCTTTCATTGTCTTTAAAAAAAAAACACAAAACAAGTCTAAGTCTATTGCTGAAGTTAACTTCGATGAAAAAAAAAAAAGTTTAACGAACAGAACATTAAACATGTTATTGATATGGATAAAGAATAATTTGGGACTAGAAGTTTCACTTGTCATTGTCTTCTCAAGAAAAGAGATGATGTAATGATTGACGTTGTCATCGCCTCTCAAGTTTCCTTCGGTCTCGAAGAAAGTTCGTAATGGATCTTCAAAAAATCACATTCTTCTTATTAGACTATTCTGACGAAGTTATTATTTCACTTGTGATGTATGCATTGTCAATCGTCCACTCTTCTGCAAAAGTTCTTGAACAATTGAGTTATGCGATATTATAGAAGTCATTTAGATTGTTAGTTGCAGACTTCCTCGACAGCTATGTGTTCGAAAGAATCCCAAATCTTCTAAAAAGCTGTTGGTATTGTGGCAATTGACTCACATTTTTGCGGAGTAAACTCAGCGTGTCTTCAGTGGCGTGTTCGAGGTAGAACTGTTTCCTGATCATGATGCACTCGGCACCGTTGCTGACCAGGCTCAGGCTCGGCTGGTCTGGAAATACGATGTTGTTCACTCCCTGTATAAAGTCGTCAAAATCGAATGCATTTCCGGTCACCGGTTGGACAGATTACAGAGTCTCACTGTGTGGTGACAGCAAGATATTCTAAACTCACTTGAAAGGACTCTATAGTGGAAATGCATGTTGGCTTGTATTGATTCATGATACCCTGATCATCACTTTTGACTAAAAGAATATATAAATAGGCCCTATGTGTCATGATATTCTATAATATTTCTACCATTTTTCTTCAGATTATTTGGAAAAGCCAACAAAAAACCATCCAAACCAAGATTCTGCCGGTGACATTATCTATCAATCATTGCTGAAGTACTGATACGAGTTACAGCAAAGGACATAAATGCACCTTCCCCTAGCAATGCCTAGAATAAGCATAACGTGCGTGTTTCCCTATAATGTCTTTCTGCCAGTAACATTATCAGTGACACTGTATCATAGTAGGATCTCCACCGGCAAAGTACTATTTATGATAATGATGTTATTAATTCAAAAGTTTAGATAACGGCGTCTCCGTTTTAAAATACGGCTCAGATTCTCCTAAATCGCACGATACTTACAAAGACCCCTCCTTTGAGCAAGAGTTGGATGGTGACAAACATCGGGTGTTTGTCTGCTTCCGTCAGCTCACGAGGCTGTGTATTAGAAGATGATCGTAAAGAAATATGAATCAATAGATGATCAAATGAAAAAAGAAAATGATTTTAAAAAGTCACAAATTAATTATATCCAACTCCAAAATGTGCAGGGGTATTACATTGCTTATACTCTTCCTGTCCTGTCCCTTTCTTTACACCGGTATTCATTGTAAGCAATGTACAAATACTATAGTAGTTGAAATTACGCAACTTATACACCTCCTTCAACCGTTTGTGTGCTTTAAGTGCTGAATGTCACAGAAAACCCCATAGCGGTATACACACTGTCCAAACTTCCTGGCACAGAAATGGTTAAGACAGCTTTGTAGACCGACAAAATGCACTTTTATTCAAATCATGTTTGAGATACGTATAGATGAATGGAAAATGTATATCGTCACATGATTATTCAGAATTATGATACAATCATTGAAACAATGTTTTAGCTGTTTGCATGAACTTTACCCCTGTGGCCTTGGCCGCGTCGAGGTCAGTATGGAACGTCCGGCGCTGATCCACGAAGTTTTTCGGTAGGCCAGTAGTCTCGTCTAATTCCTCATTTTCCTCATCTGTTTTTTTTTTTTTTTTTTTTTTCCAATGAAGAAGACGAAGAAAAAGGAACCAATGATGATTGTTCACGCAAAAATACACTAATATTATGTTACAATCTTCACAGTCCTGTTGTAGTTGACACGACAATGTTGGGTAGAGTAGATAGTCGTGATTTTATACATTTTTTGCTACTACTGTATAGAGTGTATTCATTATCAAATTGTTTTACTTGGATTAGTTTGACCGTGTGGCATTGACGACGATTGCTGAGAAATCATACCTGGATAAATACGCAATAAGTCAGATTGAGTCAGCATGAGCAGCGAAATATTTGCACTTTCTTCTGCAGAGGTTTCAAAAGTATATACTAGCTCTTTTAAGGAAACCCTCTCAGCTTTCAAACTGCCTGGATTCATTCGAATTTCTACTGTATCGTATTTTCTATTTTGTTGAATACTCAAGACATCGTCCCATTGGATGAACTGAAAAGTTTAGTTTCTGCAGTTTATTTAACCGCTACTCAGGAGTGTTGGTCGTGCAGTGACATTTGCTAATCAAAGCATTATGCCCTCTTAAAGTTCTGTTTAACTAATCTTGCTTTTTTTAATTCTCACCTTATTTTGTCTTTTTTTTTTTCAAATTTGATTCCAAGTACTGTTTCTAGATGGATGTCAGCGAATTTGAGAGCAATCAAGGAGTGAAGAGTTTTCGGGGTATGTTGACACTAAATCCGGAGAGCCTGTCTCTAACCTTATTTTGTCGACAGTTGGTTTGCAATAGTTATACCGAATCGTATCTCCTAATGATAATTATTGTAGGTATAGTGTTTAAATGTTACCTTCATTGTCACTATCATTGCGCCCATCAGAAGATCCTTGAGAGCCTGTCTTCAAGTAGACACCATCTCCCTTTCAGTCGATATGTCAATCAGAATGATAGAAATAACACATTTTGTCAGCTTTGCAAACAATTAAAGTCCTCTTTACACATAATCAATAAAATGGTAGAGTATAGTGTTCCCATAAAACGTAATTTACATTGAATGGTCATTGCGTGCTGCTGTCACTTTGAAACCGAAACATTTATAAATCCAATAGAATATAACTTCAGCAATAAATTGCGTATGATCAATTTGAAATGTTGGATGCCTTCACCACATTGTTCATTACATCAATCTACAATGATCCATGTGTATTTTTGCCTCGCTTCATAGCGACCATACCCTCCTATCTGCTGATTTTAGCAAGTAAGAGAAAATCATATGAGATGATAAATAGAACTTTCATACAATGCGGAAACCATGCACGCATCTAGTAGTGAAAGGTGTTTACAGGATGTCATACCTTCCGAGTGACTGCCGCCAGTACAGAGCTAGTCTCGCTTCCATGGCCCTGTAGTGAGAAATCATTGGCGGAGGAATCGGCGCCCCGAGAGCTCGCGTTACTGGTAACGTCATATGATTTTCCAGCGGACGGACCAGAAGTGGATTTTCGTCTTGAGCCCCTAGACTTCTTTCTTACCGGTGACTTCGGAGTATCGGTCCCCGTGATCCCGAGGCGTGCACCTGTTAGAGCGATGTTTAAAGATGGTAAATCTTTTGTATTATTCTAATAATACTAGGTGTTTCAAAAAACATTTCCCACTTTTGATCATTAATAGTTCAAAAACTATTCATCCGATAAAACTGTCATTAATATGAGTAATAGCTGAATAGTGTACAATTTTGTTGAAGGTGATTTGAATGTGAAAGCATAAATCAGTTTCATTAAATCTAAGATTGATTTTGACGTAAGGTTTCAGATTTTGGTCAAATTTTACCCCTCTGTACAAAAATTGACCTTTGCACAGGAACCAATGATGTGTATGTGAGTGTGTGCTGACAATGGCCCTGAACAATGGACATACCTGAACCACCTGTTGACTAGGCGTCAGTCTCGCGCTCCCAGACACATGAATGCTTAATCAATAATTCATGTGGATTGCCCTGGGCACTGCTAGTCTGAATTCATGCACGGTAAAGGGTAAAATGCATGCACATGGAAAAAGTAAGCACATGTTTCCATGTGCTTGCAAACACCATGATATTTCACTCCAGCTGGCAATCACTTTCAAATTTTGCTTCACATAACACTAAATTTGGGATATGAATAAGCATAAATGATCTAAAGTTCTTCATTTTAATACAACGGTCTACTAATAGTCTGACAAATTTGTTGCTTTTTCGATAAAAAGAGATCATTTTTGGTGAATATTTCAGCAGCATTTTTCATTCGGGCGATTTGTTTCACAGTAGATCTATTTAAGGCTCCATATACACAAGTGTCAACGTGTTTACAAGAGAACAGAAGGTATTCAGTGTAATTTCGTTTTCAGAAGTAGGGAGAGCACTGTCGCGACTCAACGACAGTATTAGTCTAGCTTCTGGACTCTTTTTACTCGTAGCCGTGATTGTACGCGACAAGCCGTATGAGGGCGTGACAACCGAGGATTGTGATACGCCGAGAACTGCGATACCCGAGATTTTTTTCGTTGGGCGCGCAGTCTCTCGATTATCGCAATCAGAAAATTTGCGCCCTCTCTTGGTCGCACCAAGGAAAAGGGGACGGAGCCCAGACTACGACAGTATCGGCAGGCGTTTGACTTTACACAGATACTGCCAGAGGCTGAATAAAGACTAGTTGTGATAGTGGAATTTCTCATGAATGTAATAATGAAGCATTCAAACCCTGGCCATTGTTCAGGACCGTTGTCAGGGTGTTAACCACACACTCCCATACACACCCATTGACCCCTGTGCAAAGTGAAAGTTTTGTACAGAGGGTTGAAAATAGAGCAAAATCTGGAACCTAACTGTGAAACTAATCATGGATTTCATGAAACTGCTTTATGCTTTCATATTTAAACCATCTTCAACAAAATTGTACACTATTCAGCTATCACTCATATCAATGACAGTGTAATCTGATATACAGTTTTTGAATTATTAAGAATCAAAAGTGGGAAATGTTTTTTGAAACACCTAGTATAATCACCTTCTTTCCTCATGTAGGAGCGCATAAAGCAAATTTTAGTGGCACACGAAGTGAAAAGATATAAAAAGGTGAGTCAGAATAAGTGAAGAGTGTCAATCGTGCTTGGACTTGGTATGCACTTAATAAACCTGCCTCTGGATTTCAATGTCGTCCTTTTGATACTCAAAAACAGAAGTCTGCAACAACAATTTGCCACTGCTTAGTTTATCCCGTTGATGACGAGCTGATTTTGCCAAAACACATAATTATTTTCCCATGGACACTTGCCCAAGTATACTCGGGATTAGTTTTATGCGTCGTATTGTTTGTTATTTTTTCCCACAGTAAAAAGAGTGTTAATCTTCACTGATAACCGTGAAATCGAGATGATTTGTGTCAGGTGACAATCTTAGAGGCCTCCTTTTCTCCTTAGACAACATCTAAGATCAAGAACTAATGCAACCGGAGTGAAGACACTGTCACTGTATACTAGGATACGTCTCGTCATTTGCCAAGCCATAATAATATCAGATAAACTGCTAAAAACACTTAAGCAATCATTTTCCCCTCACTCTTTCTTCCTTTCACTTTCCAGCTCAATTCTGGGAGAAAGAAACACGTTCCCTTGAAAAAAAAAGAGATGATCGTCATCCTCTCGAAATATCAATGTCTCATTTCTTGTATGCAGAGCCATTCTCCGATTTCACAGTTATAATGTTAAAAAAGCAAAGATTTTTACCTAACATTGTGCCTTTCTCCCAAGCCATTGACACGTTTTTCCTCATGTACGCAGAGTCGACGTTCTCTGAGACAGACTTCAGTTTCTTGATGACCGAACAGCTCCCCTTCATTACAGACAAGTTATCATAATGTCGAAAGTTCAGAGTTAAAACATCAAAGAACTCACCTGTTTCATTAATGTTAATAATCCACTATAATAAAGCGCATTTGAACATGTACGTTTATGGAAAGCGCTATATACATTTGTATTATTATTATTGTTATTATTATTATTATTATTATTATTATTATTATTATTGTTATTATTTTTGTTATTATTATTATTATCATTATCATCATTATTACATGTATCATTGTTGATAAGTTGTATACTTATTCAAAATCTGCTAGATGATAAACATTTAAAACGGCAACACATTCACTTGTGAGTCATGTCACAGTTTATTTGTGATGACTCGATATGGCGACTGTGAATATTATAGCAAGTGATGAATAATGAATAAGAATATATGAATGATAGAAGTAACGATATTTCAGAAATATCGTGTTTAAATTCTGTCTGATTGATTTTCCAACTTGCAGAAAATAAATATCCTTTGAACGAAGTAGATAGAAAATGATAAACAGTGTTTATATCCAAACAAATGTTAAGGAAGATTTTTTTTTCATAGTTTGCAATTTGCATTCATTGTCCAGTTTTATAAAGTTGATATGATTTTTTATGTTTCATTTGTTTGTTTGTTTGTTTGTTTTCTTTATATTTGATTTGTGACAGTGAAATATTCGATATAACTGTGAAACATCAATTACAATACGTGGTCGTATAAGGACCGAAGTCAAGATATACTTTTCAGACATTAAGTTTTCTTTGTCGGAGAGATTCCATAAACACATATACACATAACAGAGAGAGAGAAAAAAAACCACAATCGTGCACCACCTCTCAGAATAAATTTCTGACGCACTCGACACTACAGAAGATGGAACAGTTTTTGTGTGCGGGATCCAATGTATTAGCTCCAACAACCACTCTAACTCGGAAATCTGCACATCCCCAACATCGTCATAAAAGTTTACTGATATAATATTGTAATTACTGGCAAAGTTTACCGATTTGACGATGTAGATCCAGTCGGACTGGTTACTGTCTTGAACGAGGACGTCCCCGGTTCTAAAAGGAGAAACCCGGAAGCATGACGGTGAGGTAAATCGAAAGTATGGGCCTACCATAATTCATATTATGCTTCGAGGAGTCGAGAAGAAGAAAAATCTATCGCATGTTCTTGGATTCGGGTGAAGGCCTACTTACAGATGAGAAAATTGATTGCATTCTAAAAGACAGGTTTCGCTTTGGCCCCATCAATAAAGCACTCGGCACTTTACTTTCATGAAATCAATTGATCCATTAATGTGCAGCTCTATACTCTGAAACGCGCCACAAGTGTATTGTCGTCATACCGTACGAGGAAGCCAACTCATTGTCCTACGTACTACCTACTACCTACAAAGGTTTGTAAATTCATTATATTTCACTGAAATTCATAAATCAGTCAACGCATAGGGTCCGATATTTTCCTCATCCGGTGCGAACTGAAAGTCTCACTGGTATGAAGATCAATAACAATAAATCGGCAGATCGGATCTGATCCATTATTACTGATTTACCCGGTCACTATCGCCGGCAGCTATACGCTGCGTGATATTTCACTAATAACTTGGAGCAGTGGTTCCCAATCCCGATATATTTGTACTACTGTTAAATGGAGGTGTTAACACAGGAAGCGTTGCTCACGAACTTACGCAAAGAAGTGAAAGAGGCAGTCCTTGGGTCGTTGAGGCAAGATGTGAATGGGCCACAGTGTGAGGAACCGTAGTGAGGTAAGGAAGGCACTCTGATCTGGGTCGTTCACACTCTTTATTCCTCCAGACACCATGAAGATATCTTGGAAATCCTGGGGAATTTTCAATTTGAATGTCACAAATGGGGAAAAGATTTTAAATCTGTAAGTCTGTATCAAGATCAGCTTGACCTATATTGGCGAAGAGTGGCGTCGAGAAATTACAAAGACCACATATTTATATACGATGATGTCTTGTCAGATTCATAAATATTTATCTAAGGGTATGATGATGAACAGATGTCGCTTAATCACTTTGTATAATTTCGCGGTGAGAAGAAGAAAAGACTTATATCAGTCCAACAGTCAGCTATGAAAGAGTCAACTTTTTATATGAATCTGATCTTTGTGGCTGCGTAATCTGCTTTTCGGTACATATCTATGTGTGTGTGGGTGTGTGTGTGTGTGTGTGTGTGTGTCCAGCGAGTCCTACAAATATAATGTTCATTTTCATCTCTCTATTCATATCATTTCCATGCTGCAATAAATTCTGCTCTGTGGATAAGGAACGATAAAATTGATTGAACGTTACCTGTACTGAGATGACGAGCATTTCACATCTGGATTTAGTGATGACCGTTGAGGCGCGGACAGTCTCGTTCAAAATTGCAAGTTCCTTAACGCAACAAGATAAAAGCATAACTACGGTAAATTTGAGAGTATTGGCATTGTGATATTGTACAGAGAATCAGTGATTTTAATTTCATAACATTACCACGTAGGGTTGAGCTTCAATGCTTCAAACGTAAAGAGTAAGACTGTTTAATGCCACAGAGTTAAAGTTACCGTTAAAGTGCGAGGACTCTTTAATCCATCACGGCTCGAAATGAAAGCGAGAAAGTGTCCATATTCCAGAATGTGTTGAATTGAAAATAAAGGAAAGTGTCAGGAGGAAGGAGATGCGAATATGGAGATAGAAAAGGAGAAGAAGATGGGATAGCAACCTCTTTTTTTTATCACCGAGTCTTTATATACTTCGTGGGAGAATTCTTACCCCAAAACTCTGGCCCCTCCTGAGGAATGCCACAGTTTGTGTGCACGGTTTTCCTTTTGGCCCATTGGTGGTGAAGATTGTCACAACAACTGACACAAAGAAGGATAAAACCACAGATATTAGATAAATTTTTGCTTTGTGAAAAATAAAATCGCAGCTTGAAGTAAATTGCAAAAGCGCTTTTAGCTAAAGGACTCCCATTGAAGATGATGTATATAAAACAATTATACATTGTACTAAATTCGAATATCCCTCTCTCTCTCTCTCTCTCTCTCTTTGTCGTCATTTTCAACGTTACATAGACTCAATCTAAGATATTGTCGAAGATGTATAGACTTTCCAAAGAAACCAAACATTTATATATATATATATATATATACATATATAATATTTATATGACATGTCATAGAATATCACTCACGTGTTCCTGAGAGAATGAAATAGAAGGCGTGTGGTGGATGACCCTGACGTAGAATCGCTCGACTCGGTCCATACCTAGAAGGGGAAGTTTATACATTGTTCATCATTACACCCTCACATACACATACACACAAATTAATGATATGTAGCATGTATATTCATACATTATGATTCTTCATCATTTATCACATATCCCCGTTCAGACATAACAATTAAATGGGAACTTCAAACAAACAAACAAACAAACTATACCTATCAACAAGTGATAAGTGTAAACAATAGTTGCGGAAAGTATATATATATATATATATATATATCGTTGGGTGTAAATATGGTTACATCTTTCATTCCAAACAGTGAGCAATTGGTTGGTTGTTCTTGCTGGGTAATAAGTATGAAATAGGCGTTGGTGAAAAATATTCTCCGGCCATGAAGTATGAGAAGTCATTTTGAATGAAGTCATTTGATTTTCGTAATATCCACTTACGTTTCCAGCCATCCTACTTTACACAGTCTTCCCTGCATTCGAATCGGATATTCGGCGAAGGCCTTTATGTTTCTCAGCGCGATTTGAACCTGAGGAAAGAAGAACATTTAAAGTATATATTTCGTAGCGTGAGCAAATTTTATTCGTCTGTTTCAATTAGATGATTTAAAGAGTGTCTTTTCCTTCTCTCATCTGAGCTTGGCTTATTTTCACATTTTCACTCCTACAGTTTTGAACCCGGTCTGATTAAGGAACACGAAACTAAGGCTTACGAACTGAATCTTGCCCTAACAACCAAACTGCAAACTATGTGCGGTTCCCGATTCTGAAGATACAAAACTATTGTCATATGACAAGAGGATTTGTGAGGTATAGATTATTTGTAATAACCCTTGAGCATGTTGAGAGAGTTTCAAACCTTCTGTAAAGCAACGAGATGCACACGTAGTACACGTGAACACAGTGTGAGGACGGTCCATGAAGGTTGAATTTGGGGATTCGGTGTTTCTGTGTAATCCTTTCTGTTTGGTGGCTTGACAGTGTGGAAATAACTTACGTATTTCAATTCTTTGTCCGTCCGTTTGTGAGGATGCTCTGTGAGAATGCGTTTGGTTTCCTCCGACAGTCGTTGCTACGGAAGAAAGAATGGGAAGTTTAATGTTTTTGTTAGATACTTTTCTTCTACAGAAAACTATACGTGCCAAGCATTAACTGCGATTCGGAGTAGATGCGAAAGAGAAAAACTTCTGTTCTAGCTTTCGAAATGCGTATGCTCCAGTAGTTATACATGAATGACCGTAAAAGATGA
The DNA here is from genome assembly GCF_964275005.1 of Diadema setosum. Classification (NCBI taxonomy): domain Eukaryota; kingdom Metazoa; phylum Echinodermata; class Echinoidea; order Diadematoida; family Diadematidae; genus Diadema; species Diadema setosum. The sequence goes on along the minus strand of NC_092692.1, from coordinate 4,260,210 downwards.
TTGGCTGTAGGCTTATTGTATAATGCTGCAATCTGCCATGATCTGCCCGTGAAAATAAACATCTTGTTACGCAGGAAACATATATACATTTTTTATTTACTTGTTTATTATAATTCATCAGGATTTTTTTTTTTTTTTTTTTTTTTTTTTGGGGGGGGGGGGGGGAGAATTCCCCTACCGATAAACCTAAACTATCCATCGGCATCAGTGCCACATAATTACCGACTTGTCCGCCTTGAAGTAATCCGGATCGAAGAAGAGTCTGTCCCCGTTGTCGTCTGCTCGTGTTCCCACTTGGATGAAAGACATGTACTCTGACTTCTCCTCCTCAATACTGGAAGAACAGGAGTGCATGTGACGTAGTTTGTGACCCGGAAATGTGAACGGGCAGAAAGAAGGGGGTGAGGGGATTGGTAAATTTATTTTGATCATAAACCGTAACAAGTGTCACTATCATACGCATCGCGTCGACAATGAATATCTTGTTATCTTCACGGCTATTAACTCATCCCCGTACCATCCCTTTTATTTTGATATTCTGTCGGTTTTGTTTTGCATTGTTTTGTTTTCTTTTGTTTTGCTTTGTTTTTATTTTTCCTTGGTCCTTTTTTTTTTAACTTTACGACTCTATGACGTTTCGCCATTTTGGAATTTCTTTCACGCTACGCAACCCCCCCCCCCCAAAAAAAAACAAAAACAACAACAACAACAACAACAACAACAAAAACAAAAACAAAAACAACAACAAAAACAAAAACTGAGAATGTAAATGTACTAAATATACCAAGGATTTGTTTATACAACAGTTGTACAAGGGAACGTATAATTTAATTTCATCCAATGATTAGTTTCCTGCGCCTGCTGTTACAGATAGAAGTATGGATACCAAAATGTGAAAACAGGTGAATTAAGTTTCACACCTATATAAGCTGACTTTGTGAATAAATCGTTTAATGAAACTTGATTTACAATCTTAAAGCCACGTCAAAATGATGCAGAATATCGCCATATCAAAAACCCATTGAATTTGAGCCGCGTTCACAAATCAGAAAATCAAAAATACAACTTAACATCAAAGGTGCCGATTAGTGGAAAAGTATACAAAAAAAATTATCATCATGCTTCGTTGCTTAATTGCATATGAGAGTGAATAATGAATCACGATTAAATATAGTTCGTTCGTGTCAAAACATATAATTATTTCACTCGACAAACTTATATTCTTGAAGTTTACTCACTTTAGATAGCTTCTTCTACAGATCTTCACACAATTCAAAACGAGCCTTGCTATTCGTCGGAATCGTTCTCGTGCTAATTTCTGCAATAGAAATAAAGATAATACAGATGATATTGGCAATGTTATGCACACAGATGATGGTAGTTATAATGGTTATAGTAATAACAATAGTTATAATCATAATATGATTATTCATAACGATGATAGCAACAAAAACTACAAAACAATAGGATAAGCTTAATCATTGAATAATGAACGCATTTTCATTAACCTGAATGAAAGTAAAATGACCTAAGAATATTACACTTTCCTTATTCGTCATCATGTCATTTTTTGTTTTAATAACCACTTAGGTAGAGAAGAAATATCGCCATACATTACATAATAATGATGCATTTACCCGGCAGGACTTAAAGATAGAAGATGTGTGTGTATGTGTGTGTGTGTGTGTGTGTGTGTGTGTGTGTCCTATGACTATCGTCAAAGCAATGCCATGGAAAAATCTGATTGATAATATTTACAGCAGTACGTACCACAGATATTCGATCCGGCACAGAAAGCTCCATGTCGCCGGGAATGGGCGTTCGCCGACGACTCGCGCTGGTCGCCGATCCTCGTCGAATGTCCTCGAACGACCCTCGTATTCCCGATAGTAGGTCTTCCGGTGGCACGAGAGAATCACGCCGGATATCGTCCTCCCCGTCACCGAGTCTAGACGGCGATCTCGTGTCGGCGGCGAAGAGAGACCCCCTGCGCATATTTTTCCTCGCTTTGTAAGAGACGTCGCCGTTCGATTCTGAAAAAGCACTTGAGATGCTCACTCGTCTGCTCTCAAACATCTGAAATCCAGGCGAACTGTTCGCGTCTGTTCTCTTCAATTGCTGAGAGCGCTTTGCAATGATAGACGGACGCGTTATGCGCATTCTTCGACCACGCGGAGGCAGCAATTGCGAATTTTCGGCGACGCTGGCCGATCTCCCCCGTAAGCTTCCCTCAGGACTTCCGTTTACGTCTACTGTAACTCGTTCCCTCGCCCTGAGTACGTTTGACATCGATTTGCTTCTTCTCTCGATGGAAATCATGGCTGGTCGGCGCCGGATCACTGATTCTGCGACCATCTCCGATCTCTCCTTCTTCGCCACACCGACGCGAGGAATGTTGGTGACCGACCCTCGTCGAACTGCCCGGCTGGCATGCACCGGCCGCGTCCCCACAATTTCGTCCACTCTCTTCTTGAGTTCCACCAACGATTCAAGAGTTGAGAGAGAAGAATCTGAGTCCGCGTCGGACTCCGAGTCGGATTCATTCTCTTCTTCGTCGTCGCACGTCTCATTTCGCTGACTTTTAACGGACACGTGACTTTGTCTCCCTGGCAACGTGTTCTTTGCCAAAGCAGTCTTTGGTCTTGCGCTTGTTCTTGGAGGTTTTGGTGGGGGACGGAGCATGGAGGTTCGCCGTTTGTATGTCTGGCTTATGACCTCTTGTGTCGAATTCCTCCTAGCTCTGAGAACAGCCAAAGGATTTTCTATTTTCTCTGGCTCACGATAGGCGGGAATCTCATTGTCGTCTGCGTAGAATGAGGTGATCGACATGCGATGGGGTGCAGAGGCAGACCTCTTTGCCAATTGTGGTTCGACGGCCGGTTCATCCTCGTCTCTCTGGATTCCTCCGTTGTCAACCACGGACTGGACGAGTTGGGCGAGCTTGGACGAGCGTCGTCGAACAAGGGCTGTCACTGGACGATGTCGGCGCATAACGGGTATGGACTGCAAATCATCGTCGGTTTCGGGCTCGTGCACAACAACACCAGTTTCAGCAGGTGTAGCCGAGTGCCTCATCATGGTGTTCTTAGTTTTTCGTCAGACGTCTTCTACAGAAATTCGAAATTGGAAATATCTTGTCACCTTGACCGCATCGATTACAACAAAATGATGGCGGTATTCACAAAAGATTCATTTCATTATCCATTTCTGTTGCAGGCAGCACAATTGACACAGATCTATGTAGAACCAGTATCGCCTGTTGGTCCCCCTCACAGCAAGGTTGACCTGTGTAGGATAATAACATGAAAGTATGACTATGACAGATCTACAGATAAAAGTATGAACATTTTGGATTCAAGTTTTAATCATTTAAGGTCGTAAGATCATTTGTTCCGTTCCTCCCAGAAGTTGTAGTTTTCTTTCTCTAAAACTTGTCAACTGATCATTTTGCTATTCTGCAAATATTCTGACTCTGTATACATCAAATAATAACACCAAACCTCGACAGAAGACGACATTTGCAATCAAAACCGCACGTCTCACCTTTTTATCATCATCATTAATGTTTGTGTTTCTGCATAAGAACTGAAAATGTTCTTGAATGCTCTTTTTATTGTCTATTGTCAGAGGAGGATAGGCAGGAACGTGTTACTCTAATAATATACAATTGTACCAAGAACAGGTCTGATTAATATATCTCGAGAGAATACTACAATCAGTGAAGGTTTGCTTACAAACAGAGCTCCTTAATAACTAGATTAGACAGAGTAACCAAGTGTTTTATTATCTAAACTTTTACAATTCATACTGTTTGTTTTCTGTCTGTGTCCGATTTTACCTAAAAAAAAAAAAATGTCACTGATCTTCATCTCTGATTCTTCTGTTTTCTTACAAAGTAACATAATTTCTAGATAGAATTTACTTTTAGTACCTTCTTTCAAGGTAATATGGAAGACTGAAAGAGTCTCCTTTCTCGCAAAATAAGAGTGTATCAAACATGATTCCATCGTAGCGACATGTCTCTTATTTGAACTGCCCTTTGAAGCAACAGTAAACACCTATCTCTTTGAAATCCTCAAGATATTTGCAACTGAGGGTTTGGGAGTGCATGGTACAATACCAACGCTTCTTGCAGGTTGATCTCTTATGTCATTGATTTTCCAGGAAAATACAAATTGCTTGCTTTTCTCGTTAAATGAACAAAGTCAACGAATAGAGCAAGTATTACATTAGTCAAGATTTAGACGATGATGTTGTAATGCGGTAATGTATTTATTCTTTTTAAATCCATATCTAGAATTAAAACTGTGATACTGTGGGCGAAGCATACATCATTGTCTGATTGTTGTCACTGAAATGCAGTTATGATTTTATAGTATGTGTATTTTGTGTTGTAGTAAAACTTTCAACAGTTACTGTGTAACTCAGATACGTGTTTTAACCTGCCGTTCGATTTTGCATGAAACGGTGGACCTGGTTGTTGTGTATATATATATAATAAGTTCCATTCACATTGAACTGAACACGAATAAAGTAGTCATGATTAAAGAAAACCAGAAAGGTCGGGACATTAACTTATTATACAAAGGGGAAGAGACTTCGAGTAAATCATACAATGTTGTTATTTGATTTTGTTTTTTCATTTGAGCTTTATTTGCACTGCCTCCCTGAAACCAGCGGTCGCATGTTCTATACAGTCGGTTACATTTTCAGGTGTTCATTCTGATGAAAACATAAAAAAAAATATATTCCTAAATGAACACATCAATATCATGAGGTTGACAGTTAAGCCTGGATATTTCACGTCAAGGAAATATTAAAGACATAGCAAATTGGACCATATCTTGGGTGAATTATGTGCATTAAATTTTTGTTGTTGTTCTTGTTGCTGTTAATCGAGTGACTCAACAAACCAAACAAGGGGAAGGACGCTCATCAAAAGGTCTTCATAGAATTTACACACCCCCTTCTGATAATAATAAATAATATATATAACATTCATAAAGCGCTTAATTAAGCATGACATTTAACTTGCATTTAGCTTATAGAGATGGATATGAAAAGAGACAATTGAGATGCAAAGTAAGACGCAAGGACAAAATTATATTCCGAGTATATATAAGGAAGTTATTCTAAATGAAGCAGGTGTAAGGACCTATCGCCGTATTCATATTAGTAAATTTTCTCCGATCACCTCGTTAATTAAATAATTCGCCTGCTCCCAATAAATAAATGTCGGTGCTATGGAAGCAGCTTGCATAAACTGTTTTCTGCCACGTTGCATAGCACTCGAAAAAAAAATTCTTGTGTTGAGGATCAGCATTTGTTAGAGGTATACATTTTTAATGAATAAGTTTGTAAACCGACAGGTCCTGAACAGGCATATAATTTGCATATTACTGGAGAGAGAAGATAGTGCGAGGAAAATAATTAAAAGAAACAGGAGAAACAGAGAGAAACACACACACACACACATACACACACACACACAAACACACGCACACACACACACATATATATATATATATATATATATAGCGAAAACTTTGAGCAAAGAAAATGGGTTTTCATCGGGATTCGAACCCGAGACCTCCGGATTACTAGACCGGCGCTCTACCGACTGAGCTATTGAAAGCCCTAGATCGGTGTTCGTCCCAAACCCTTAATTCTCTTTGCTCGTGTGGTCAGAAGCTATAGTGTGTGCATGTGTGCCACACACACACACATTCAAACCTGACATAAACCCAAATGATGTAAATCAACTTTGGAATAAATGTGAGGGATCGCCGAAGCGATGCAGCTTTTTGTAATATATTTTGAAACAAGGAAGGAAAAACTGACCAGAAACAATTGTAATAATAAATAGCGAAAACTTTGAGCAAAGAAAATGGGTATATAGATATATATATATATATATATATATATATATATATATATTTACATGTACATACATAATCATATGTATATATGTATAAACATGTATAACAATATATATATTACAAAAACACTCATTGTATTCATCTTCCTCCTCCTCCTCTTCTTCTTATTTCATACCAGACCCAATATTCAACTCCAGTATCGCCTGATCCGATATGTAATGCTACGATATTTAAAGGTTTCGCAAGCTACTTGCCCCGTACAAAGCTTATGGACTTTCTAGACTCAAGAAATGAAAAGGCTGTTGTGTAGGGATAGACTTAGCCTAATGCGGATGAGACCCATACCTCGGCTACAATGGGCGAATATCAGACAGAAGAGAACTTAAGGCATTTCTCTATAATCACGCGGAATTGTGGACGAATACTGCATGTAGAGACGACGGAGACAAAGTAGATAAATAAGTGATATAAATACCAGAAAGAGTAGACAAAAATAGGAAAAGAGAAAAGACAGTTAGTGCGATAGAACGTGGAATACGAGATACTAAAGAAAATAAACGAAATGGTGTAAACTGTATTACTACTACACTGATGAATTCAAAGTCACGGGCGTAGCCTAAAATCAAATGAGGTCAATTCAAATCATACAGTAGATCCACATAATATCGTGTGTGCTAAGCCTATGTTTATCTACTAGAAACAGAAACTAACATTCAGGCTTATACCTTTCACAACATGCTCGATCGTCATGTCCGCAAGGTTGTGGAGTTGATTTTTAATATATCAGCAGCACCGACTTACCATCCCCCACCCCTCATTAATTGCAATTAACAGATGGTATATTCCAATATTCATAACCCACGTCTAGTCGAAGGTTAAAGGGTTATAAATCAGCGGCTCAGTCTACGCTAACGTTTGATATTGTATTATCTATACGGTAAGATATGTAATATCAAATAGACTGTCCATTAAAAAGTGAATTTGAACAATGCTCAGCCGATTCATTTCCAGTTTCAGAAACACGGTAACTGGACGGGTTCAAAGATTTTGAATGTTGTTTGATTGAAATCGTCTGGCTTACTCTGACCGTTTACTACGTACCTCTCATAGGGAACATCGTCATCACAGTGCACTTGCACGAAATCAATTTGTAATTTGCAACTTTATCTTCTGTTGCATTATAAAAAAATAAATAAATCATGATATAAATAAGATATTTATTATTCTTTTATGTTTTCATACTTTATTCGTTGTTGCACTTTAAGAAAAAAAAAAGACGATATTATAAAACTCAAACTGCACCAAAATCAAATATGATAGGGATTAAGGGCTATTGAATACTAGTAGTAACGTATTTATATGGAAGCAGTGGATTGCACATACACACAAATCAACATAATTATACAGTCATTTTGGTGACCCACCTTTCAGACGGCTCTTGATCAGTTACTGGAATCTTGGTATGAATATTTCCTCGTAATACATCCAAATAATGACCAAGCGATGCTATACATCCTCGTACAGTGACGTCGAGATCAAATCTTGTCAGCAAAAACAAAGCTTGTCAAAAACTGACAAAAAAAGGAAGGATGACACCAATCATTAGATACCCATCTCGATTTAATAATTATGCCTTGAGCTTTATGAGGAGCTGGAAGTTCCCATCTGCCCTTCTTAGTAACGGGTATCACAATATATTCTGACCTCTCCTAGTTACTTGGGGTAAAATGCGTGTGACGTTTTCCACACAAAGAAAGAATCAAAGCGGAAATCTACAAAGTAAATTTGCCTATCCCCCTTCCCCCTCTCTCAAAGTAGTCCAAATAAAACCGGTTTCTCTTTTCTTCTCATCTGAAAAGGATGGACGTGGTTAGATTTTTCTTAAAACCTACTGGTACAGGTATTTGCTTTCAACGTACAACAGTCTTAAATCGAGCCCCGCGGGTAGCTGGGTGAGGGATTTAGGTGAACTGTTAGCATCGCAAACAAAGGGAGACTTTCCTTTCTCCAGCATGTTGAAAAGAAAGTTTCTCGGTGACAGGTATATAGGCCTAAGGAAGAACGTGATAATGATATGCTAGTTGTCTCGTGCGATATACTGCCACTCAATCGTATCCCTGGAACAAGGAGTATAGAAACTATATTTAAAAGCGATGGGGGTGGGAGGGGGAGTAGCCTTTTGCTTTCATGTGCTGTAGGCAACATGATTAGAAGTGATTACCTGTATAAGGTATTTATTCAGCTATCTATGGTATACATATATAAATATATATAAAATTGGATGTTGAAATGAACGAAAAAGATTGATAACCAAACGCATGGCGAATATGATAGTGATGAGATGATTTGCAACATTAACAAATGAGTATAGATCTATGTATTATAAGACATAATCATGCGCAATTCTTAAAAAACAAAATTTTAGATAAAGATTAATTAATCTTCCTATTGAATTGAAGGAGAATTAATAATTAAACACTAAAGCTGTGCAAATTAATCTTTCAGATGGCAGGTGTGACCATCAATCCTGTAATATAAGGAGTATTTTCCGAAAGTAATCAATTTCATCAACCCACATCCACAGGGGAAGAGCCGACAGAGGGCGTAATCCACAAAGTTTGCCGCATTGAGACCACCGCATGCGCTTCCTATACTCTTAGAGTAAAGCTGGCTACAAAATGACTGAATATGTGATGAGTTACATATCTTTATTAGTGTCTCAGAATCCAGTTGATATTAGCGAGGGGAAAAAAGGTATAGTGAAAAAAAATCCACCAAGCGGGAATGATGACTGTGAATACATTTAATTCATTTCATTTGATAGCACGTATAGCAACCATCATGATGAGATCACGGCAGAAATATTTCAGAGGTGAACAGAGAAATAAGAAGACAGAGGGGGCGAGAAGCTAGACTTGGGAAAGAAAACAAAAGACTAGTAACAGATCATTGTGAAACCTCCAATTATAATGATAATGTTCAAATAACTCAGCTTGATTGAAATAACAGCTTCTTAGGCCAAATCAGAACGACAGGCACTTATTTTGTGCAATTGAATAATCATTGTAATAATGTTTCAAATTTGGTCTCCTACGTGCAGTGATAATTCTGACCGTTTGTTTTGTTTTGTTTTGTTTTGTTTTGTTTTGTTTTGTTTTTGAAAAAAAAACACATCAACAACAAACTATAAAGATGAAATTGGTGAAAATGATATTTGTGATAATGATCATGATTAATTATTGTGGTTTTATGGTTATCATTATCACAAGTATGTTTTTCCAGTCACCGTTGTAATATTTGTGAATTATATAGTAAGACATCAATAATGAGTTTGTGTGTGTGTGTGCGCGTGCGTGAGTGTGTGTGTGTATGTTCACATTACAGTCATGCAGCATCAGAGTGGCAAGAAAAATGTGAGATCGAATCGTTCCCTGAGTGAATGAGTTATAAGCCAGTTTGGGTTTGCAGTTTGCGCATGAGCAGAAAAAGGTCATTAGTTTGTACTGAGAGACAGGTTGGTTTTTAAGTTCACTGAGATAAGCATCTGTGATGCAATACTTATTCCTATAATCCTTTTTAATGGTACCTACCAGTAAATTCACCCTGACAGCAAGCCTGGCATTTAGCAATGTTAAAGGGATCGTATAGTTTTGGTTGAGACCTAATTTCAGGTTTCTAACATTTTTGGTGAGATAATGAGAAACCTCTTATGAAATATGAAAGAGCATGTAATTCTATGAGGAATTCAACGTTTACTAGTATTTGATGAAAATTGGTTTTGAAATGACTGAGATATCCAAAAAAAAAAAGCAATTCTAATAAAGTGTGGGACCCACACTTTATTACGATCTCTTTGTTTTACATGTACTTTGTTTTTGGATGTTTCAGTCATTCCAAACCCGATTTTCATCAAATAAACTTTGAATTCCTTCTAAAATGGTATGGTCTATACTATATCATAAGTGCATTTCTTGGTATCTCGCAAAAAGTTAAAAGCCCAATTCTCATCTCCACCAATACTGTACCATCCCTTTAACATGATCTAGGCAGGTTCAACCTTTGTTTGAATACGGGTTCCATAAATAACTTTTTGCTATGTTGGGCAAACTGATGCGTTATGTCGCTTTGAACCAACTGAGGTAAATGAAAGGTCATTAACAATTGATGTACCCATGTGCACGTGAGTTATCTCCGAACTGGCTTATTCTGATGAATCGTTCAGCTAGTTGAGTTTGCAAGCCATCTACTTCAGATCAATATGATTGTGTACTTGAGACACTGAAAATTAATGTCCTCCCAGGCCAGGGGTCTACATTGTTCGGTTTCATATTCTCTCCTCCCTCTCCATCGAGGGCTTTGTAAACATGAACGGCTGCTGCCGCTGTTGGGAACCTTTGTTACTTTGGCAGATGGCCAGCAGTTTTAGTGTATGATGTCATTTTGACGGGTCGCATGCTCATCACTGAGGAAGAACTTTCATGCTGTTTTATTCTGTCCGTGCCTTGAGCGAGGATATTGAGTAAGTTGAACAGAAAACATGGTTCTATTTGCTCAGCACTTATAAGAGCATGGTGACTCAGACAAAGTAAACCAGAAGCTTGGGCAAACAACAATCATAATTGTTCCGAAAGACAAGATGATAGTGATGGCGTGTAAGGATTTATTCTATCAAAGAACACCAGGTATAAGATTGACAAGAATCAGATTCGACAAGGAGACCAGCCCCTGATCAGAAGTGTTTATCAGTTTTCTAGCCACAGTTGGCAGATGATGTCAAGAAAAGGGGAAGAAACTGTTTCAATTCTTGGGGGTAAATTTTGAAATCGACGCACCAGTATTATAATGACTGATTATGTCAAGACATTGATTGTGTATAGATTGTGAATGAATTTATACATACAATATATGCAATATATATATATATATATATATAATATACAGCGCAATATATCACAGCAATAATTATCAAAGTATATATGTATTATATATATATACTTTGATAATTATTGCTGTGATGAGAGTATTATGAATGCAATTAATGTGTATCATAGTTTATAATGATTAAAAATTTGACACAACAATCCCGTCGATACAGTCCCTCAAAATGTGTATGCCGATGATTTATCTTGTAATATGCTAATCGATACAATGTTTGAAATGTCACGCACATAACACGCAATAAAGAAATGTTTTGTTTACCATTTGTAACCAATAGGTAAACATTGTAACCAATTATGGATGATGGTATCAACAACAAAATATATATACTTCTTTTTTTACAGAAAATAATGCATTTAGATGTCTGCATGCTTCATCCTGACATTCTCAGTACCAGTTGCCTCACCTCTTACATTCCAAGGAAATTAAATTATCCTAAATTCATCGGAATGCACTCTATAACTATAAGTTGATGCTAGGAGAGGCAGGTCTGTCAAGGTTACATTTTTACGGGGAATATGAATATGACTTGAATGCGTTATCATAACATTGTAATATTCAGAAATCCAAGACACATCCCCCTTCTATCAACCTTATAATTGATGCGTTTTGCATACCTTGAAATCATATCCTTTGTAAAAAAAAAAAAAAAAAAACCACACACACACACAATAAAGCTTATCCTTCAGTACTCAAGAAAAGACTACTTTGTCAATTCAAAAATGTTGGGGCTCGGTGTGAAAGAAACGAATTTACTTGGCTATTAAAATCGTCAGAAGACATTGAATCAATACTAAGCAGATTCCTTTGTTAATTTTTGCATGGACGTCCCTGTGAGACTTTTTCTTTTCTTTTCAATTGACATTGATCGACCTTTGCACGTCCACCGCCAGCTTCCGACCTTCCATGCTTTGTTCGCGCGGCGTCACACACTATTTTTTCCTTTCACGTCGTGCAGAGCACCTTCTGCTGCGTATAGATCGGTACCTTTGAAAGAAAGATAATAGTGTAAATGTGTATTAAAAAAATGAGATAATATAAGGAGAGCGGATGGGAGAAAAATGCTGCGTCATGTATCGCGTTGCACCGAACAGTAAGTTCAAGTTCGCATTGCACTCACATGGAAGATCCGTGTGCGCAGGGTGTGAGCTTGAAAACTGAACTGACGGACGAGTGGTTTTCACAGTCCTTGCGCTGCCTGCGGTGTTCGTCCATTCTGGTAAGTGGTGGTGCTGCTTTTGTTTTTGTGAAAAAACTTGCTGTGTTCCAGGTTACTAAGGATTGATCTTTGCTCATTCTTTTCTATACTGTGTCTGTTACACGGAGGGTGTTAATCATCGTTTGTAGGGAAATTATAAGGGTAAAGTAATGCTAGTAACAAAAAGATTACACGTCAGTCATGACACATATTCACATCTAACTCCATCCAACCACACTCGATCATTTAGGGTGGACCTAGTGCTACGTGCAAAAGAGATGGGCGTGTCGTAGCTCCACTGAACTATACATGTTGTATTATGCACGAGCAGATGGTGCATAATTTGTAGCAAAATAGAACTGGTGATTTATGTCTGTAGCTCCTCGCATAGTAACACTGAATGTTATAGGTTTTCCGGCCCAATTTTATCAGATTTGCATCCGAATTATTGAAACGTTTAAATTCAAGCGATTTTGGTCACTGCTCTACTCTCACGGTTCATTTAGTTCTTTGAGTATTCAATTTCATTTCATATCATTCCTTTTAGATTTTATTTCATTTTGATTAAGAGATAAATCTATTTTAGTCAACGACTCAAAAGTTTGCATTCAATTTCGCGCCAGGTGGATAGACGTTGAAATTCGTACCAAATACCAGTTTCAATTTCATTTATAGCCAGGAACACAACTTGGCACTTTGAACGTACAAATTCAATCAACATACACAACTTCTACGGGCCTTTTTTATTCACGGTTATACGATTCAATGATACAATTTCATTTTCATTTCCAAGTCTCATTTAATTATCTTGATTTTATTGGATGTATGGATTTCTTTCCTGTCGACCTTCCAGTCACTTTCAATTCATCCCTAATTGTATGGATGTAACATTTAGGAAAAAGACATATTCCAGAATATCTTAGGGGTCCTATACGTCCAAATCCATATTGATCCATTTAGATTCTATTCCTTAGTTGGCCCCGTGTGATAAGTTGCCGCAATCGGATCAGCTGTATAAATACCTCTTTCACCAAAGGGTTATATCGCCAGTTTTGATGGTTGTCAATGTCATGCTTCGTTCTTTTATCTGTCCGTATTCGAGATGTTCACGCATATACTCTGTAATGTGTATAGCAGCGGCTACAATCGTGTATGAATAAAATGTAAATGTATGTGTTTGAAAGTGGGGTAATACGAGTTATTAGTTAGTATGAGTGAAAAATCACATTTCAATGTACATTAAGTTTGCATATTCAAACAGCTGAGTAACTACAAAGAATAAAAGCGACAACGAAAGAGACTGCCGATACTTTGTAGTTGTTTGCCTTATCGTGAATTTGAATTCCTTACCGTTCTCCACGGCGGTGCTGATGCGAATTTGAATGCGTTGCACTTGCTTTTTTTAATTTGAATGCCCTTTTAACATCTTTTTGTGAAAAACTCATGAAATCGCATGCTGATGAAATTAAATTCAATGAGTTATAGTTACCTTTTTGAACGTCGATCTCTATGATCATTCAAATTCACTTGTACTTGAATGACAGCATCGTTAAATCGAATGCAAATCTGATGAAATTGGGCGGGAAAACATATTATTATCATCAATCTCTCATTCCCTCCATTTCCTCTTTCTCTTCGTTTATACAGCATTGCATCGCCTCTGCAACACTTCCGCCTCCCTTTTCTCGAAAAACAGACGAGACACGCGAGAAAGATGCCGTCCTACAAGTTGACTTATTTTGACGCGCGAGGTCGAGTGGAGATCGCCCGGCTCCTGTTCGCCCTAAAAGGCGTCGAGTTCGAAGACGTGCGCCTCCCCTATGACGCCGCGTTTGCCACCTCGGAAGAGAAAAAGAGTATGTTATGTAAACTATGAACAGACGACAGACAATTGATAGCTTGAGGACTGGAATGGGCTTACAGAACAACATAAGATGATACGTAACTGCACGCAACTGTTTACAACTCGTTTGGGTTATACTTGTCAATTTAACGAAATCTCCGTCAAGAATATTATGTTCTTGACCGCAGTGTTATTCAGTATCCTTCATAATCGATCTAATTCAACTCTGTGATCGCATTACATTGTATTTGATAATGAACCCGACGTGAATGTTTGTGGTTATGTAATATCTTGTGAAAGCGTAAAAAAAAACACACATTCAATGAGATACATATTTCTATTGTGGCGCAGTGGATAAGACAACGGACTTTCAATCCGAGGTCCTCAGTTCGAATCGCTGGACTGGCGGCGGTTTGGAGTATGTCCCTAGCGAAGGCATTTTGTCCTCATCACTTTGCCCTCCAGAAGGGACTCAAAGCCATCGGTACTGTTACCATGGTTACTGCTTGCTTAAAACATTCATGTCTTCCTCAGCAGCTATTTCAAACAAATTGTAATGCTAACAATATTAATATTTTTCCTGGATACACGCTGCTCCAAGGTATTCACTTCGTCGGTGGTATTGGTTGACAATCGTTATATCCCACGAGTATTGGGGGGGGGGGGGGTTGTGGCAATCACATTAAGAGAATCTCTGTAAAACTATCAAAGGATCCAGCTAAGCTTTGCACCTTCAGCTAAGTACATTCATGTTATTATGGCCTGTACCAGCAAGTCCAAAAAATATACTCTCCCAACCCACTAAAAAAGGGTGTGGGGGGGGGGGGGGCAAGACAGAGACCATAGGAATGGTATATTCTCTTTTGCAGTAGGATTTGTAATGCTTCTCGTAACACTGAGTTATCAAATGAATGTTCTCACTCTTTTTGTGTTACTGTGTTGTTTTGATTTTACCTGCGTCTTGATATTTCATTCTCATTATATTTCATCTTTATTCGCATTTTTGACATCGTACAATAATGATTTTGTTTGCGAGATCAACACACAAACACGATAATTTCCATAACATGTATGCTGGTGTGACATACCCATAATATGCCAGTTCAAGGTTAGCTCATGTGTACATGGCAGGGGCGTAAATCCCGGGGGGGGGGGATGGGGGGGATATATCCCCTCCCCCCCTGAAATGGAGGAGGGGGGATGGCCTGTACAATCATCCCCCCCCCTGAATTTTGAAAAAAAAAATGGACCAAGCAGAAATGTGATTGTATCAATTTTGGCATATTGCGTGACGTTTGTACGTTTGTACGTTTGTTTGAACAGTATTCTATCTTGTAGGAAAATGTATACATAATTTTCTCAAGCGCTCGCTCGCTTCACTCGCTCGCGAAGAAAGTAACATCGACATAACCGTCGGCCTTATGCCAAAAGGGCCTTAACACCATAGACTTTGTACACTATTAGTGCCCTTTTGGCATGAGGCCGACGATACTGTACAATGTAAGGTATGGCTCAGACGTTGACAACGTCACATAGTATAGGCCTACATGTAAACATGCTATGACGCGAGTAACTTGGAACCATCTGCAAAATATGTACGAAAACAAACAAACAATAAAAAAAACTATATCGCCATAATTGAACCCCCTCCATTTCCTGAATCATTCCTGAGAAACGACAGTGACTGGTGACTCAGTCAGGATACATCTATGGGCATACCCAGGGAAGATCAGGGGCGTCGAATCTATCTCGGGGGGGGGGGGGGGGGGGGGGCAAAGGGGCATCTGCCCGCCCCTACGGAAGTGTTTAGGCAGACAAATCATTTTTATCCCCCAAGCAATTCCCGAGATGAGGACAAATCTCGAACCTTCTTAATGGAAAATTGTCCAAATATCGCCAGAACTATGCACCAGATAGTTGTATTGCAATCTTAAACATGCAAAAGCTCCGCTATACAGGATCCCTTTCGATAGACTTTGTACACTTTTGAGATTGACGTATATTTCCCTAATTTATCAAAGAGTGTGCAGCAGATCTTTCACTTAACAAAAGCACTGTAAAATGTCACAATTTTCAAACTCGCTCGCTTCGCTTGCTCGCATTCAATCGTTATGCCATTCTCCTGATGTTGCATACTGCCAGTAATTGCCAGCACTTGTGCCCGGTGCGCCCCCCCCCCCCTTAATTTCCAAAGCGAAGAATATAGCTACAAACGACAGTTTTGGGACTGTAAAAAGTCAAAATTTTCAAGCTCACTCGCTTCACTCGCCCGCATTTAATCGTTATGCCATTCCCCTGATGTTGCTGCCAGTAACTGCCAGCAGTTGCGCCCGGTGCGCCCCCCTTAATTTCCAAAGCGAAAAATACAGCCAAAAACGGCAGTTTTTGGACTGTAAAATGTCAAGATTTTCAAGCTCGCTTGCTTCACTCGCTCACATTCAATTGTTATTCCATTCTCCTGATGTTGCTGCCAGTAATTGCCAGCAGTTGCACCCGGTGCGCCCCCCTTAATTTCCAAAGCAAAAAAATATAGCCACAAACGGCAGTTTTTGGACTGTAAAATGCCAAAATTTTCAAGCTCGCTCGCATTTAATCGCTACGCCATTCTCCTGATGTTGCTGCCAGTGATTGACAGCAGTTGCGCCCGGTGCGGCGCCCGGTGCGGCACCCCTTAATTCCCAAAGCGAAGAAGTATATCTACAAACGGCAGTTTTTAGACTGTAAAAGTATTACAACACGTATGTCAAAATTTTCATGCTCGCTCGCTCCGCTCGCTCGCATTTAATCGCTATGCCATTCTCCTGATGTTGCTGCCAGTGATTGACAGCAGTTGCGCCGGTGTGCCCCCCCCCCCCCCCTTAGTTTCCAAAGCGAAGAATATAGCTACAAACGGCAGTTTTTGGACAGTAAAATGTCAAAATTTTCAATGTAAAAAAGATTTCACCGTGGGAGGGGGAAACCCCCCTACCATACCCTCCCCCCTTGCTTGCTTCGCTCCCTCACGATCTCATAACCGCTCCCCCTAAGATCAAATCCTGTCTACGCCGGTGATAGACCCCACTATTTAGTAGGCCTTCGCAGTGATGTCGCAAAGGCGGAGCAAGAGCTGAAATACCACGATTTAGTCATTCAATAATATATTGTGAATATTTCATTTTCTATTGGGTTTTTTAAAGAAAAATAACACAAAAATTTCACCAAACGTGTGCACCAGATCGCTGAATTTCAGGTCTTAAAATGCAAAATCTTCCTCGTGTGGGAGAGGGAGCACCCCCCCCCCCTCTTACACACCCTCCCCCCGTTCGGTCGCTCCGCTCCCTCTCACAGATATTTAAAAAACAAACTGATTTTCCGCCGCAAGTCATCTGACAAGCAAAAAAAAAGCAACAACAAGAACAAAAAGTCTTCATATTTTTGCTGCCATTTTCCTCCCACTTTATATTTCTGCAAAAGAGTGGAACATCCGATCCCTGTAAAGTGTGTGTGTGTGGGGGGGGGGGGGGGAGGGGGCACAAAGCTTCCCCCCCCCCCCCAAGGCCGTGCCGGTCCGGTTATGGGCTTGTGATCGTGGTGATGGTGACCATCCCCCCCCCCCCCCACTCCTCAGTACGGATTTACGCCGCTAGTACATGGGTACAAATGATCTTTCTTCTTTCTCAGTTGATTAGGCACTCCACTATACTTTTCAAGCGACAGAAGGCATAAGCTTGCCCGACGAAACAGTTATGAAATACCTCAGTCATGTTCAAACAAAGAATGAATTTGCGTAGACCAGGTGACGGTAATGATCCATCAATTAGCACTTTGGAATGCAGCCATTTTGTTATTTTGCGTTAACATTTTTTTAAAGAATATAATATTTGCACGTGATGTTCATTTTGAATTTTCAATGAACAAGTATAATTCTATATATTTTCACAAAATTTTCGAATTTCATAAATATTTTTCTCTCTGGACCTGACATTGATTTGTTCAATTCACCTGCTTCTACATAACATTCTTTTTTGTGTGTGTTTTACATGTGGATTTGTCAAGCAAAATGCATTACTCGATATTTCACAGGAACTATTGTTATGGATACAATTTGAATATGTTATATCTATTTATATATTTATTGATATATTATATTTTGTTGGTTGGTTAATCGTGTATTCCTCCTGTAAGCTTTGAGATGTCTTTTTTTTTTTTCTTGAGATGGGACAAAAAATCATTAAGGTTGATTTATACGATGGTCAATTCTTGTCTCTCAATCTACACGCCGACAGAAGCCCCGCTAGGCCAGCTGCCCATTCTGGAGATAGAGGGCCGACCAATCCTGCCACAGAGCCGAGCTATTCAGCGCTACCTCGCCCGAGAATTTGGTGAGATAAATCTCTGAGGTGTTTTAATTTGTGTCTGTCTCCGTTTCCTTGTCAGTCTGTATGACTTGTTTGCCTGTATTACTTGTGCAAATCTGCCCTTTGGTTTCATTGTGGGGAACCTCGGTCGCTTCATTCCTTCAAAGGTCCACTATTTACAAATTTGAGCCCCTTATGTTTCAGAATGTTGGCGGCTATTTCAGTCTACTGTATTGAAGCGATTTATCAAAATATGAGGGGATTTCAACGCAACACATGTGGATTTAAAGAATGTAAAGTCACTTCAGTTGTATTGAAATTGACTGAACTTTTCAGTGGCTAGAATTCATACATGTTTAAATAATGCACCTGACTGTGCACAGGGGGTCATGAATGTCTGTTGATGAAAGCAAGAAGAACTGGCTAGTGTCACTTTGAAGCCCGACGTGAACAGCGTTGTTTTATGGGTTACAGTCCGTTATTCTGAAGGTTCGTTATTCCGAAGGTTGTTTAGTCCGAAGGTTCGTTATTCCGAAGGTTCGTTAATCCGAAAATGAAATAAGGTTCGTTATTCCGAAGGTTCGTTAATCCGAAAATAAAATAAAGCTCGTTATTCCGAAGATTCGTTACGGACCCTATTTCATTGTCGGATCAACGAACCTTCGGAATAACGAACCGTATTTCATTTTCGGATTAACGAATTTTCGGAACAATGAACCCTATTTCATTTTCGGATAAACGAGCCTTCGGAATAGCGAACTTTATTTCATTTTCGGATAAACGAACCTTTGGAATAACGAAACTTTGGAATAAAGAACCTACGGAATAGCACCACAAATGTTCGGATTAATGAACCTTCGGAATAACGAACAGCACCCGTTTTATGATTGATCACGTTGTAGGTTTCTATGGCAGCAACAACAAGGAGGCAACTATCATGGACCTCGTGGTCGAGACCTTCGACGACTTCATAGAGGGAATGTCAAAGTTCATCGCCACCGAGAGTGATGAAGCGAAAAAGGTATCACTGATCTCTCAAGGTTACACCAAAATGTCAAGAAATTCACACACTTAATTTTCATATATGAAATAGTTTCCTTCGAGAACGAACTGGAGAGGGTACATACTGAGTAGATTATTTTTTGTTTGTTTGCTCAAACTGAATTTTTTATGTAATTCTTTCTTCATTCTCTTCTCTTCACAAATATTCACCAGAAATATATTCCGTTGCTTATTGACTGCTTATGGCCTTAATGTGACTGAGTGCATCATTTTTTTTTTTTTTGATGGATTATCACTATCAGCCATTTCACAGTTAGCTCAAGCGCCCACTATTGAAATATTAACCTCTTTTAGCAGTGGGTTAGGCACGTCATTCGTTGTCAAAGCGGCGTAATGCGTAGGAATAAGCTTGGCCGTCGCAACAGTATGAAATTCGCAACAGTATGAAATTCATGTTCAAACAAAGGATAAACTTGCGTATAGACCAGGTGACTAGAAAAGACCTGTTCTGCTCGTGTGCACAATAGTGTAACTGTAAACTGGTTTTCAGACTGTGTTGTTAAAAGACCTATGGCTCTTTTTGTCAAGAATCTTAACGAAAAGAATCGTTGTTAATGTTATCACTCTCGTATTAAAGAATCATTATATTGCCAAACACACCTTGCATTCCGAGATTGCAACTGCAACACGAACAAAGACCCGGTGCCACTGAATTCTGACGTGTGATGCGACATGCTTAGTAACGCTTATTTTCAATGTAATATTCGACAATGCAATATTATACCTAAAAGATAGAAAAACTAGCAACATTTGACCTTTATGAAAATCAGTATGCGCTATTGGTACATATTCCGACCTCGAACTTGCTGCGTCACGTTATCCCGAAAAAAAAAAACCAACAACACCTAATTCTCACGATTCGGGCGTTGTTTTCGTTTTGCTTTGTTTTGTTTTTGTTTGTTTTTTGACAACTGCGTTTCTTCGAGTTGTTACGTATTTATAGTTATGCGAAGGCAAATTGTATTTTCCATAGAGATTGTATAGTATTGGTGGAGATGAGAATTTGGGCTTTTAACTTTTTGTGAGATATCAAGAAACGACTTATAAAATAGTACAGAGCATACCATTTTAAGAGGAATTCAAGGTATACTAGATGAAAATCGGTTTGGAATTGCTGAGACATCCATAAACAAAGTAAAAACAAAGCGATCCTACTAAAGTTGGTCCCATTTTTTTTTTTTATTAGGAATGCTCTTTTTTAATAGCGCAGGCATTTTAAAACCAATTTTCATCAAATAAGCATTGAATCCCTCTTGGAAATACATGCTCTTTCATATTTCATGAGAGGTCTCTCATTATCTCACCAAAGATATTAGAACCTGAAGTTAGGTCTCAGCCAAAACTATACGCTCCCTGTAACTCTTCAATTCTTCTTGATTTTCTTGATACTATTGTAACACTGCAAATTATCATAACGTTCATTAGGAAATTGCAGCACGCTAAATTAATACAAATATTCAAACTTTTTTAAAGAATTTGCAGCAAACTTTCATCAAGCGTAGGCAGAAAAGAATCGGGTAAGACTAGGAGATATTAAGTAAAATGGTTTACATGACCCTAGACAATGCTGAATACCTTGAAATGATGTAGGACTTCTCGTTGTCTCCACTCCATCACCCCTAGGCCGAGATGAAGAAGAAATTCATGGAAGAGACCGCTCCACGGCTCCTCGCGTTCATAGAGAAGCTACGAGGCCAGAGTTCTTCCGCCTACTTCGATGGAGACAAGGTAAATAACTTCACCCATCGCTAGCTCCAAGCGAAATTTCAAAATGCCACCAATGTTGAACATCATCCCTTGCGTTGAAATTTCGACACCACGGGAAATGAAGCAGTAACGATCCTCTGTTTCCCTCGTTTTTCACTGACGAGGAGGTCTTCAATTCGATTCAATTCAAATTTTATTCCATTTTTCGAAAAGAACATAGAAATTTCAATTTCTTTTGTAACAGAGAATAAGGTTGCATAATCAAAACAAAGTAATCTGAGAAAATAATAATTGTGTAACCATGGAGTAACAGTACATTGACATGAGAACTGAAGTGATAAAGACGAAATAAGAATACGCAAACATCGAAAACTGGAGGGACCCACTAAAAAGACAAAGCTTGCAGAATGTGGCCCTTCAGGTACAGAATGTCAAATAGAAAAGTAAAGTGATGCACAAAGGATAAAAGGCTGAAAAAAAAAGTCTGGAAAAAGTCTGGAAGTCTAACTAGAAGACAAAGTAACAAACAGACACACACACACGCGAATAAACATTAAACGAGACTGGGACGACAAACTAATATAGGGAGACTAAGAGACAAGACAGAATGAGACAAGACTTACATAAGAGGAATACAATACAACGGACAGAAAGCATAACAGATCCAGCGATCTTTGACAGACGTATATCGAAGAAATAATGGGATGCGTGAAAAGGGAACGGAAATATAGATAAATAGATGCAGAAATAATATAAATCAAATAAATCTACTCTGCAAGTGCCTTAGGACAACAGGGGCGAGAAAATACGTTTGAAGTTAAAATACGCCGTGAAGTTATTTCTCAGTGCGATCGAAGCTCCAAAATGCGCCTGACAAACGCATTTAGGAAAATCATACTGGTGGGATATTTTAATATTAACCAAATATGCTTGAGGGTAATGGCTAATTATTCATCCATACAAGACCTCAAGTTAGGCGTCAAAATATTTCACCCCCCCCCCCCACCCACCCACCACTTCTATCGTCTGCACAAGTTACACCTTACACTCAAAAAAGCGAGCACCCGCACGCAGTTATCCAAGAAACAGCGACATTTTTACTTTTCACATTAGTCAAAGTAACAACCAATGCCACGATTACTCACAAAGAAATTGATCTGCTTTGGTAGAACGTATTTATTTTCATAAAAATGATAATAAAAGATAAAACACGGTCTTGAGAGAGAGAGAGAGAGAAAAGGAATCTTAATTTTTGCTTAACAACGTGTTACACATTGATAGCTCCTCTTTGCCGTGTTTGTAAATCAACAACCCAAAATAAGGTTTAGGACCTTTGAACAGTCTAATGTTGGAAGGAGCGAACTCAATCGTCTGACATTTGGTTTTGAGTCAGTCGGTGATTTCTGTAATCGATTTCTGAAATCGTCGGTTTAGCAACTTTGTTATTTGTCTTCATGCCTGGAGAAGAAGTAGAAATTCAGATTTCAGATTTATAGAGTTAGGATTACATCAGCCAAGAAGTTTTATTTTTGAGGGCTGCGAATGTTAGTCTGTTTGCATGTTTGTTAGAATTCCTCCAACAGTTTTAACGGATTTTGATGGAATTTCAAGATGGATCATCTGTGGCAAATGGACACACACACACATACACACACACACACACACACACACACACACACACACACACACACATATATATATATATATATATATATATATATATATATATATATACATACTATATATATATATATATATAGGTATATTATATTTGGTGGTGATCTGGATCACCGTCAAGGCCGAGGTCACCCTGTAGAAGTATGCGCTCTCTGAGGGATTCTAATTTAAAGACCAAACTCCTCTTTTATACATAGACGTTGACTACTGGTATTCAGTTAACCTCCTTTTATAAATAGAATCGTATCGTTCAGTAGGTATCGAACTCTGTCCGAGGGGCGGAGAAAACAGTTGGTAGTGAAATTCCAATGCCATTACGAATTCATGGTCTTGAAAAATGATATAAGAAATGCAGGTCCTTGCAATTGTGAACAGGAATTATTTCTTCTTCTTCTTGACGAAGAGGAAACGTCTTTGTTTTGTCTTTGTGTCATGGTGATGTCCTTATAATGGAAATGGAAAGCCATGCAGTCCGACAATTTTGTTTTTACAGTTATGGGGCAGCTTTGTGGTTTGTCTTTTGAACTAAGTGCACCTGGGTGGATGATCACATGCATGGGGTCATCCCACTAGGCCGACATCCACGAGTCATACAGCCCACGAGTTCGACATTGAAAACAGGTCCATGAGTCATACAGCCCATGAGTTCGACACTTGGTGAAACAGCTCACGAGTACGACAGATACAACACGGCGCTCTACGTGTCGGTCTCGTGGGCCTTGTTAGCTTTGTGTCGAACTCATGGGCTGTATGACTCGTGAGCTGTATAACTCATGGGCTGTATGACTTGTGAGCTGCATGACTCGTGGGCTGTATGACTCGTGGGTGTCGGTCTCGTGACGGGGCACCCCGATTACATCGTGTGTCGAGTGATCTTGGATCATCGTCTGAGTAAAACTTGGTTGTAATGAGAGAGGTTTAACATGATGTAAAATGAGCACTTTGCAATGCTGTTACAAACTGACAACTATACATGGTAAGAAATCTTTGGTATTAATACAACCAAGCTGCAATACATGTTTTTAAACTGGTGTGTAGTTGCGGCAAAGAAGGAATATCCTTGATTCAATTAAAAAAAAAGGTTTGAATTACTTTTACAAGCAACGTTCGAGGAAGGGTTTTGTGTATCTAATACTTGTCCAATGACTAAAATTGAAAACATTAGTAAGTTACGTTACTGTAACTCAGAGGCAAGAATGTTCACTTTTGGTATTATTATTTCCATTTTGATTATCACTACCGCTTAAAACCGAACTGTAAAACTATAATGATAACAAATCAATACTGACCTTGTAAAGCTGTGTTCTGCGCTCGATAAGATATTTGTCTGTCAACTGATTCACCTGATTTTTCTTTCTCATTTTCGATTTATTTTGTCCTCTTATCTGCAGCCATCCTACGCTGATGTGACCGTCTTCAACCTCGTCGACGTTGGTGTGGACCATCTTGGCAAAGACCTCTTCTCTAAATATCCCAAACTCGTGGAGCTGAAACAGCGCGTCTCAGAAATTCCAAGCGTTAAGGCCTATCTGGCCAAACGACCCAAAACTCTGTACTAAGACTCCCCTCCACGCACCTGTGAGGGATGTGATGGTTTGCCCTGCATCGCAGCAGAGTCCAGAGATAAATCCAAATGAGTTTTCACATTCATGGTCACATAGATAGCTGGACAATGACGAAAAGGATACTTAGATTCTAAATTCGCGTAATAAACTGACCTGTGTCTACATGTGCATTTAGAGTCAAAGCGAGAAAAGATAACAATCAAAAGTGGCTGATTTGGATTATTGTAACGCAATCTAAGCCGATGTGCAGAACGATCTAGAGTTGGAACATTTACGATTGATAGGCATGGAATATTCCAGATAATAGGGCAGCAAAGGCACAGGCAAGATAAACGTTGCATGTGTTAGTTTGCGTTGCAGCAGGACTTTGTTGAGTACAGCTGTATCAAGAAAGTTAATTTTTTTTTCAAACTATAAGAATTTACAACCAGTGGCGGATCCGGGGGGAGAGCACCGGGGCCCCCTTTATTTTTTGAAACAAATGAAATAAAAAGAAAAATTGGGTTAGGGTGCATGCGCCCCCCCCCCCCCTTAATTTGTAAAGGCGCCCCCTCTTTACGGAATTCCTGGATCCGCCCGTGACAACCTATCTATAAACTGGACTGTCTGACAACGTTGTGAAAATGAATCTCATTGACAAGAAGAATAAAGAGCAATCTTTTAATGAATCATATCTGGTTACACTGACTTGACGTGTTCACTCAAGAAACGAGTAATTCGGTTAAGCCCCTCCACCATATCCGCTGCCCAAGTTATTTAGGCTTTGTGAGGTCATGGTAAACCTCTCTTGATAAAATGTGCCACCAAGCTTATTTTGAAAGTCTTCATTCACGTTACTAGGAAATCAATTGCTCTTCTGTATTGGCGTGGAGTTTACTCGCTTATGACTAATTACAAACGATTCTACACTGAGGGACTATCTATAGTGAAATTTCAATCCGACTTTAAGTTGACTTTCTTGATTAGACTACAAGCAAGCATGTACACATCATGAGTATTTTCGTTGAAATTAGGTCCTGACAAGAACCATTTACACATTTTCAAAGTTTTAGAAAGGGAAAAGAAACAACAGGCTAGTGTCATATTATAACCTTAATTCAAAATAAAAATCACATAACTCAGCTTAATTGCAATGATGTCATACTTTATTTTCGTAGTGAGGTGAAGACGGGGCTCGGGAGGAGGGACGGGGCTCGGGAGGAGGGGCCTGCCTCACATTCATGTAGGGCTTTATAGTTATAGTTATAGTTATAATAAATAAATAAATAAATATATATATATGTATATATATATATATATATAAATATATCATATATATGCATTATTTTTATTATGTGTGTGCATGTTTGTGTGTGTGAATATATATATATATATATATATATATGTGTGTGTGTATGAACGTTCTGATATAATTATGTTGATATATATATATATACATGGGATTAAAAAGACGATGAAAATAAACGTGTTAGATTTAAGGGGTTCCTCAGGGAAGTACATGTATCAGTGAATGAGTTGCAAGCACGGAGTTAACATTGTGTATACTTTCGTACGGATTGAAATGCTATCCCAGACCATGGGTCTACCTGCACAGTTCGGTTTCACATTCCCTCCTCCCTCTGCAACGAGGGCTTTACAAACATTGGAAACCTTTAGTATTTTGGCGGAGGGATATTATGAAGCAGTCTGGATCTGTGATGTCATTACTTGATGGGTTGCATGTCCTTTACTGCTGAAGAGCTGCATTGCTGATCATATTATACGTGTCAAGAGAGGGAACGAGAAATGAAAAGTAAACATTGAATGTACGCTGTATGGTTCTATTTACAGTTCACTAATCAAATTATGGTTACAGACAAAGTAAACCAGAAATGCAAAGGCAAACACACAAAATGTTGATAAAGGTCTCGTGAACTCGTCTGATTGAATTCATACATAATGAAGGGCTCGACATTTCTGATGGCCCGGGGTCACTAAAAGGTGTCGGGCCCCCAACTTTATCTTTTGGTAGCCCGATTGGGCAACTAAGATTCAAATGGATTGCTATATATGTTTCGGATTAGTTCATGTCACGTCAAACATTTGTTTTTTCGGGACCCCCCCCCCAAAAAAAAAAAGAAAAAAAAAGAAAAAAAAAGAAATTAGATTTACAGATTTCAGTGACCCGAACTGGCAGCAGAGAAAAAAAAAGAGTTAATTCCTGCATTCATTTTATTTTATACGGTTTCCAAAAGTGCAAAGCATTTACATACATACAATAACACAATATCAATACAATGTACTGACGAAGAACAAAATATAATGTCGAACCTTGCCTAATATTGTATATACGGTATCCCCCAATTTATTGTTTTATATTCTTATTCTGAGTATTGTTTAAGAGCGAAATTTAGAATTAATTCATAGCCATTTTCCACGTAAAAAAAAATAAATAATTACGTTCGATTTTCTTCCGACATCTTTGATTGCCTGAATTCGTTTCTGAATCTGTATTAATTTGTATAATTTCATGTGTATTTATTTCTACAAAGAGGATCACATTTGCATCAAGCCTCTCTAAGAACACCCCAACACATTTCACACTGTATTTTGGAAACACATTCTCTTGTTACGATTATCAATGAATTGAATTGAATTGAACTGAATTGAATTGAATTGAATTGAACTGAATTGAATTGAATTGAATTGAATTGAATTGAATTGAATTGAATTGAATTGAATATCCGTTGTAATATGGGGTTTTCAAGAAAATGAAAAACAGCGCGGCTCAGAAATTCCCAGCGTCAGGGCCTATCTGGACAAATGACCCAAACATCTGAACTAAGACTCCCCTCCACGCACCTGAGGAATGTGATGGCTTGCCCTGCATTGCAGCAGAATCCAGAAATAAATCGGAATCGAATTTTCACATTCATGGTCACATAGATAGCCGGACAATGATGAAAAGAATACTTAGATTTTAAATTCGCGTAATACACAAACTGACTGCATGTGTCTGCATGTGCATTTAGAGTCAGTGCCAGAAAAGATAACAATCAAAGTGGCTGATTTGGATTGTTGTAGCATTATTAATACAATCTGCTTACCTTGAAGTCATATCCTTTGTCAAACAAAAATGATAAAATAGAATAAAAGACTCAAGCAAAGCTCCAGTGACTACTTTTTCGATTCAAAAATGTTAAGACTCAGTGCGAAAGAAACGTATTTACCTGGCTATTAAAATTGTCAGAATACATTGAATCAAGACTGAGCAGATTCCTTTGTTAATTTTCGCCTGGATTTCCTTTTGAGATTTTTTTTTTCAACTGACAATGATTGAGAGACCTTTGCACGTCCACCGCCAGCTTCCGACCTTCCATGCATTGTTCGCGCGGCGTCACACACTATTTTTTCTTTCAGGTCGTGCAGCGCATGCATCACCTTTACTAAGTAGATCGGAATAAATGTGTATGAAAAAAATGAGATTATGGAAAGCGGAGTGGGGGAAAAAGCTGTGTCATGCTTCGCGGTGCACCGATCAGTTTGTCCAAGGTCGTATTGCACTCACATGAAAGATCTGTGCCTCCCTGATCCGTGTGAGCAGGATGTCCTAAGTACTGGTAGGGCGTTGACTAGCTGACGGACGACTGGTATCACAGTCTGCGCGCTGCCTGCGGTGTTCGTCCATTCTGGTAAGTGGCGCTGCTGCTTTTGTCTTTGTGGAAAACCAAACAAAACTTGTTGTGTTCTGGGTTTACTAAGAACTGATCTTTGCTCATTCTTTTCTATACTAAGTGTGTCACATGGAGGGTGTGAATCATCGTATGTAGGGAAATTATAAGGGTTAAGTAATACTAGTAACAACAAGACTACACGTCAGTCATGAAACATACTCGCATCCAATTACTCCATCCAACCACACTCGCAATGATTTAATCATTTAGGGTGGACCTTTTGCTACGTGCATTAGAGATGGGCCTGTCACAGCTCCACTGAACTACATGTTATATTATGCACATGTAGATGGTGCATATATTGCTAGCAAAATAGAACTGATGGTGATTTGATGTCTGCAGCTCCTTGCAGCTTCTCTCAGTGTAACACTGAATGTTACTACAAGTATCATCAATATCTCATTCCCTCTATTTCCTCCCTGTTCTCTTTCTCTTCGTTAACAGCGTTTCATCGTCTGTGCAACATTACCGCCTCCCTTTTCTCGAAAAACAGACGAGACACGGGAGAATGCCGTCCTACAGGTTGACTTATTTCGACGCGCGAGGTCGAGTGGAAATCGCCCGGCTCCTGTTCGCCCTAAAAGGCGTCGAGTTCGATGACGTGCGCGTTGACTATACCACGTTTGCCACCTCGGAAGAGAAAAAGAGTACGTGTCCTATGACCAGGCGATGAGCAGTTGATATATTGAGGACTGGGGTGGGGTTATAGGACAACATAAAATGCATAACTGCATGCAACTTTTTACAACTTGTTTGGATTACACATTAATTTAACGAAATCTCCATCAAGAATATGTACATGACCACAGTGTTATTCAAAATCCTTCATAAATCCATCTAGTTTTAGCTTTATTAGATTATGAAACCGACGTGAATGTTTGTGGTTATGTAATATCCTGTGAAAGTGCAAAGAAAACATTCAGTGAGATACAAATTCTGCTATTTCTATTGTGGCGCAGTGGATAAGACAACGGACTATCAATCGGAGGTCCGCGGCGCGGTTGAAAAAAAAAAAAAGCATTCATGTCTTCCTCGGCAGCTAATTCAAACAAATCGTAATGCTAGCAATTAATATTGTTGCTGGATACACTCTGCTCTAAGGTACACGTATTCACTTCGTCGGTGGCATTGGTTGTCATGAATTGTTGTATCCCACTAGCAACGGCGTAAATCCGTACTGAGGAGTGGGGGGATGGTCACCATCACCACGATTACAAGCCCATAACCGGACCGGCGCAGCCTTTGGGGGGGGGGGGGAAGCTTGGTGTCCCCCCCCCCCACACACACACAAACACACGCACACACTTTACAGGGATCGGATGTCCCACTCTTTTGCATGAAATATAAAGTGGGAGGAAAGCGGCAGCAAAAATATGAAGACTTTTTATTCTTGATGCTTTTTTTTTTCCTTGTCAGATGACTTTTGGCGGAAAATCAGACCTTAAAAGTATGAAAACATTTTTTTTTTTTTTTTTGGAAATACCTGTGAGAGGGAGCGGAACGACCGAACGGGGGGAGGGTATGGGGGGGGGGGTATCCCTCTCCCACACGTGGAAGATTTTGCATTTTTAGACCTGAAATTCAGCGATCTGGTGCACACTTTTGGTGAAAATTTTGTTTTCTTTTCTTAAAAAAAAACAATAAGAAAATGAAATATTCACAATATATTACTGAATGACTAAATCGAGGTATTTCAGGGCCCCGTTTCATAAAAGGTGTAGGATGTCAACTCTTGCTGGAATGGCAACTTCCCATAGCAACAGCCAATCAGAAAGCTGCATTCTAGTCATTACCATGACAATTGTCATTCCAGCAAGAGTTGTTATCATATCAGCTTTTTATGAAATGGGGCCCAGCTCTTGCTTCACCTGTGCGACAACACTGTGAAGGCCTACTAAATAATGGGGCCTATCACCGGCGTAGACAGGATTTGATCTTAGGAGGAGCGGTTATAGTTGTGAGGGAGCGAAGCAAGCGAGGGGGGGGGGGGAGGGTATGGTAGGGGAATTTCCCCCTCCCACGGTGAAATCTTTTTGCATTGAAAATTTTGACATTTTACAGTCCCAAAACTGTCGTTTGTAACTATATTCTTCGCTTTGGAAATTAAGGGGGCGGGGGCGCACCGGGCGAAAACTGCTGGCAATTACTGGCAGCACCGCATCAGGAGAATGGCATAGCGATTAAATGCGAGCGAGCGAAGCGAGCGAGCTTGAAAATTTTGATATTTTACAGTAACCAAACTGCCGTTTGTAGCTATAGTTTTCGCTTTGGAAATTAAGGGGGGGGGGGGCGCACCGGGCGAAAACTGATGGCAATTACTGGCAGCAACATCAGGAGAATGGAATAATGATTAAATGCGAGCGAGCGAAGCGAGCGAGCTTGAAAATTTTGACATTTTACAGTCCCAAAACTGCCGATTGAAGCTATATTTTTCGCTTTGGAAATTAAGGGGGGGGGGGGGCGCACCGGGCGAAAACTGCTGGCAATTACTGGCAGCAACATCAGGAGAATGGAATAATGATTAAATGCGAGCGAGCGAAAGAGAGCGAGCTAGAAAATTTTGACATTTTACAGTCCCAAAACTGCCGTTTGTATAGCTATATTTTTCGCTTTGGAAATTAAGGGGGGGGGGGGGGAGGGCGCACCGGGCTAAAACTGCTGGCAAATACTGGCAGCAACATCAGGAGAATGGAATAATGATTAAATGCGAGCGAGCGAAAGAGAGCGAGCTAGAAAATTTTGACATTTTACAGTCCCAAAACTGCCGTTTGTAGCTATATTTTTCGCTTTGGAAATTAAGGGGGGCGCACCGGGCTAAAACTGCTGGCAATTACTGGCAGCAACATCAGGAGAATGTAATAATGATTAATGTGAGCGAGCGAAGAGAGCGAGCTTGAAAATTTTGACATTTTACAGTCCCAAAACTGTCGTTTGTAACTATATTCTTCGCTTTGGAAATTAAGGGGGCGGGGGCGCACCGGGCGAAAACTGCTGGCAATTACTGGCAGCACCGCATCAGGAGAATGGCATAGCGATTAAATGCGAGCGAGCGAAGCGAGCGAGCTTGAAAATTTTGATATTTTACAGTCCCCAAACTGCCGTTTGTAGCTATAGTTTTCGCTTTGGAAATTAAGGGGGGGGGGGGGGGCGCACCGGGCGAAAACTGATGGCAATTACTGGCAGCAACATCAGGAGAATGGAATAATGATTAAATGCGAGCGAGCGAAGCGAGCGAGCTTGAAAATTTTGATATTTTACAGTCCCAAAACTGCCGATTGAAGCTATATTTTTCGCTTTGGAAATTAAGGGGGGGGGGGGCGCACCGGGCGAAAACTGCTGGCAATTACTGGCAGCAACATCAGGAGAATGGAATAATGATTATATGCGAGCGAGCGAAAGAGAGCGAGCTAGAAAATTTTGACATTTTACAGTCCCAAAACTGCCGTTTGTATAGCTATATTTTTCGCTTTGGAAATTAAGGGGGGGGGGGGCGCACCGGGCTAAAACTGCTGGCAAATACTGGCAGCAACATCAGGAGAATGGAATAATGATTAAATGCGAGCGAGCGAAAGAGAGCGAGCTAGAAAATTTTGACATTTTACAGTCCCAAAACTGCCGTTTGTAGCTATATTTTTCGCTTTGGAAATTAAGGGGGGCGCACCGGGCTAAAACTGCTGGCAATTACTGGCAGCAACATCAGGAGAATGTAATAATGATTAATGTGAGCGAGCGAAGAGAGCGAGCTTGAAAATTTTGACATTTTACAGTCCCAAAACTGTCGTTTGTAACTATATTCTTCGCTTTGGAAATTAAGGGGGCGGGGGCGCACCGGGCGAAAACTGCTGGCAATTACTGGCAGCACCGCATCAGGAGAATGGCATAGCGATTAAATGCGAGCGAGCGAAGCGAGCGAGCTTGAAAACTGTGATATTTTACAGTCCCCAAACTGCCGTTTGTAGCTATAGTTTTCGCTTTGGAAATTAAAGGGGGGGGGGGGCGCACCGGGCGAAAACTGCTGGCAATTACTGGCAGCAACATCAGGAGAATGGAATAATGATTAAATGCGAGCGAGCGAAGCGAGCGAGTTAGAAAATTTTGACATTTTACAGTCCACAAACTGCCGTTTGTAGCTATATTTTTCGCTTTGGAAATTAAGGGGGGCGCACCGGGCGAAAACTGCTGGCAATTACTGGCAGCAACATCAGGAGAATGGAATGATTAAATGCGAGCGAGCGAAGAGAGCGAGCTTGAAAATTTTGACATTTTATATTACAATCCCCAAACTGCCGTTTGTAGCTATATTTTTCGCTATGGAAATTAAGGGGGCGCGTCGGGCGAAAACTGCTGGCAATTACTGGCAGCAACCTCAGGAAAATGGAATAATGATTAAATGCGAGCGAGCGAAGCGAGCGAGCTTGAAAATTTTGACATTTTACAGTCCCAAAACTGCCGTTTGAAGATAAATTTTTCGCTTTGGAATTTAAAGGGGGCGCACTGGGCGCAACTGCTGTCAGTCACTATCAGCAACATCAGGAGAATGGCATAGCTGTTAAATGCGAGCGAGCGGAGCGAGCGAGCTTGAAAATTTTGACATTTTACACTCCAAAAACTGCCGTTTGTAGCTATATTTTTCGCTTTTGTTCGTCCCACTTTATCGGGGAACCACCCCCCCCCCCCTTATCGACGCCTCTGCATATGAGGGTGCTTTTGTTAAGTGAAAGATCTGCTGCACACTCTTTGATAAATTAGGGAAATATACGTCAATGTCAAAATTGTACAAAGTTTATCGAAAGGGATCCTGTATAGCGGAGATTTTGCATGTTTATGATTGCAATACAACGATTTGGTGCAGAGTTCTGGCGATTTTTCGACAATTTTCCATTAAGAAAGTTCGAGAGTTGTCCTCATCTCGGGAATTGCTTGGGGGATAAATTATTTGTCTGCCTAAACACTTCCGCAGGGGCGGGGCAAATGCCCCTTTGCCCCCCCCCCCCCCACCCATAGATTCGACGCCCCTGATCTTCCCTGGGTATGCCCATAGATGTATCCTGACTGAGTCATTAGTCACTGTCGTTTCTCAGGAATGATTCAGAAAATGGAGGGGGTTCAATTATGGCGATATATTTTTTGTTATTGTTTGTTTGTTTGTTTTCGTACATATTTTGCAGATGGTCCCCAGTTACTCGCTTCATAGCATGTTTAGGCCTACATGTAGGCCTATATATTGACGTTGTCAACGTCAGAGCCATACCTTACAGTGTATGTCAATGTTACTTTCTTCGCGAGCGAGCGAAGCGAGCGAGCGCTTAAGAAAATTATGTATACATTTTCCTACAAGATAGAATACTGTTCAGCTCTGTTACCTGTTTGAAGGCCGGCGTACAAACGTCATGCAATATGCCAAAATTGATAAAATCACATTTCTGCTTCCTCCATTTTTCCCCTCAAAATTCAGGGGGGGATGATTGTACAGGCCATCCCCCCCTCCTCCATTTCAGGGGGGGATATATCCCCCCCATCCCCCCCGGGATTTACGCCCATGCCCACTAGTATTTTTCTTTTCTTCTTCTTCTTCTTTTTTTTTTTGGGGGGGGGCAATCACATTAAGAGAATCTCTGTAAAATTATCAAAGGATCCAGCTTTGTACCTTCAGATAATACGTGGTATTTACGTTATAGGGCCAATACCAGAAAGCCCGCAAATTAAAATCTCCCAACCCACTAAAAAGGGGCCGGGCCCAAACAGAAACCATAGAAATGGTATGCTCCTTTTGTAACAGGATTTGAAATGCTTCTCTTAACACCGAGTTATCAAGTGAACGTTCTCACTTTTTTTGTGTGTGTTACTGTGTTTTCTTGAGTCTACCTGCATCTCGATATTTTCCCCCTCATTATATTTCACCTTTCTTCGCATTTTTGACGTCGTATATCAATGATTTTGTTTGCGAGATCGACAAACAAACACGATAATTTCCCAAACATGCTGGTATGACATACGCATAATAAGCTAGTTCAAGGTTAGCTGCTAATGTGTACATGGGTAGACCTTTCTTCTTTCTCAGTTGATTAGGCACTCCACTAGTTTTCAAGCTACTGAAGATATTGTGAGCTTGCCCGATGTAACAATTTATGGAATTCATCAGTCATGTTCAAACAAAGAATGAATTTGCGTAGACCAGGTCAGGTGACCAGAATGATCCATCAATTAGCACTTTGGAAAGCAGCCATTTAATTATTTCTTATTAATCTTTTTTTATTGATATTGTCTAATATACTGCTTTTTAAGGATCACTTGAAATGCATATTATATCACTTTAAAGTTAAAGTTAAAAACCAACATGCTCTGCTGGTACAGATGATTTTCTACACACGTCAAAAGTGGAACCCCGAGCTGGTGGGTAATGTTCAAGCATAGACATTTTCACCAATTTTTTTTGAATTCCATAAATATTTTTCTCTCTAGACGTGACATTGATTTATTCAATTCACCTGCTTCTACATAACATTCTTTTTCTGCATTTTGCGTGTGGATTTGTCAAGCAGAAATGCATTACTTCTCAGGAATTATTGTTAACAATACAGTCCTTCTGTAAGCTTTGAGGTGTCTTTTTTTTTTCTTGAGATCGGGCAAAAATCATCAAGGTAGATTTATACGATGATCAGCTTTTGTCTCTCAATCTACACGTCGACAGAAGCCCCACTAGGCCAGTTGCCCATTCTGGAGATTGAGGGTCAACCAACCTTGCCGCAGAGCCGGGCTATTCAGCGCTACCTCGCCCGAGAATTTGGTGAGATAAACCTCCAAGGTGTTTAATTCGGGTGTACGTCACGAGGCCGACACCCACGAGTCATATAGCCTACGAGTTATATACAGCCCACGAGTCATACAGCCCATGAGTTCGACACTAAGCAAATAAGGTCCACGAGACCGACACATTAAACCTTGTGTTGTATCTGTCTAACTCGTGGGCTGTTTTTACCTAGTGTCGGTCTCATAGGCTTTATTTGCCTAGTGTCGAACTCGTGGGCTGTAGGACTCGTGGGTGTCGGTCTTGTGGGATGAACCCGTTTAATTCTTGTCTGTCTCTGTTTCCTTGCCAGTCTGCATTACCTGTTTGTCTGTATTATGCAAGTCTGCCCTTTGGTTTCATTGTGTGGAACCTCGGTCCCTTCACTCCTTCAAAGGTTCACTATTTACAGATTTACGCCCCCCCCCCATGTTTCAATTTTTTTTTTCAATTCAATAGCTTATTTATTTCCATCATCACAAAGAAAGAAAAGAAAAGTTGACATAATCCAAAGTGATACAATTTTTTTTTTTCATTTCTCTTTTTCATTTCATGGAATTTTCATGTTCCAGAAGGCTGGCGGCTATTTCAGTCTGCTGTATTCGATACAGATGAAGCGATTTATCAAAATATGAAGGCATCTAACGCAATACATGTAGAATACAAAGTCACTTGAGTTGTATCGAAATTGACTGGACTCTTGGATGGTTGGAATCCATCCATGTTTAAATAATGCACCTGACTGTGCACAGAGTCACTTTGAACTGCGAGTGTCACTTTGAAGCCCGACGTGAACGACGTTGTTTTATGATTGATCATGCTGTAGGTCTCTATGGCAGCAACAACAAGGATGCAACTTTCATTGACCTCGTGGTCGAGACCTTCGACGACTTCGTAGAGGGAATGTCAAAGTTCATCTATTACGAGAGTGATGCAGCGAAAAAGGTATCACTAATCTCTCAAGGTTATACACTTAATGTCAAGAAATTCACACACTTAATTTTCATATATGAAATATACATACTCGAGTAGGATTCGAACCTACTACCTCCTGATCTCCGGAGGTCGCGGGTTCGAATCCTGCTCGAGTATGTACGCCCATGATTTTTTTTTTTTGTTTTTTTGTCATGGCTACTACTAAAAACACTGATCAATTCAGTGCTTATTTACGTAGATGTAGGGCAAATATGTCAATCATTTGCAATGAAAACATCTCGACAGTACCCGCTGCATGCTATAAGGATTAGGACCAAAAACTTGCTGTCGGGCGAAAGCTCGGTGGTCTAGTGGAGATGAGACCTGTCCGGAGATGAGGAGGTCGTAGGTTCGAATCCTGCTCGAGTATATACGCCCATGATATATTTTATCATGGCTACTACTAAACACACTGATCAATTCAGTGCTTATTTATGTCGATGTAGGGCAATTTGTCATTTAGTTGCGATTCGGGTGTGTTTTTGCTTTTGTTTTTTAAACTGCGTTTCTTCGAGTTGTCACGTATTTATAGTTATGCGAAGGCAAATTTATTCCCCATCAACTCTTCAATTCTCCTTGCTGTCTTGATACTGTTGTAACACGGCAAATTATCATAACGTTCCATTAGGAAATTGCAGCACGCTAAATTAATACAAACATTTAAAGCTTTTTTACAAGAATTGTGCGAATTGCCTCAACTTTCATCAAGCGTAAGGCAGAAAAGAATTGGGTAAGACTAGGAGATATTAAGTAAAATGGTTTACATAACCCTAGATAATGCTGAATACCTTGAAATGATGTAGAACTTCTCGTTTTCTCCACTCCATCATCCCCAGGCTGAAGCGAAGAAGAAATTCATGGAAGAGACCGCTCCGCGGCTCCTCACGTTCCTAGAGAAGTTGTTGGGCCAGAGTTCTTCCGCCTACTTCGTTGGAGACAAGGTAAATAGCTTCACCAATCGCTAGCTCCAAGCGAAATTTCGACACCACGGAAATGAGGCAGTAACAATCCTCTGTTTCCCATGTTTTTCACTGACGATGAGGTCTTGAAGTTATTTCTCAGTGCAATCGAAGCTCCAAAATGCGCCTGACAAACTCATTTAGGTGAATCATACTGGTGGGACATTTTATTGTAAACCAAACATATTAGAAACAGAAACATTTTCACTTTTCACATTAATCAAAGTAACAACCAATGCCACGATTACTCACAAAGAAATCGATCTGCTTTGGCAGAACGTATTTATTTTCATAGAAATAATAATAGAAGATGATAACACGGTCTTGAGAGAAAGAAAAAAAGGAATCTTAATTTTTGCTCAACAACGTGTTACACATTGATAGCTCTTCCGTTGCCGTGTTTGTACATCAACAACCAACGACCCAAATGATGTTTAGGACCTTTGAAGGAGCGAACTCCAACGTCTGACAGTTAGCTTTGAGTCAAGTCGGTTATTTTTTCAGACGGAAACTGTCGGTTTTAGCAACTTTGTTATTTTTCTTCGTGCCTGGAGAACAAGTAGAAATTCAGATTTCAGATTTGTAACAGAGTTATGATTACCTCAGCCAAGAAGTTTTATTTTTTGAGGGCAGCGAATGTTTACATGTTTGTTAAGAATTCCTCCGACATTTTTGACAGATTTTGATGGAATTTTCAAGATAGATCATTTGTGGCAAATGGACAACGTGAATATATATATATATATATATATATATATATATACATATAGTGCGAGAAGATAAGGCCATTCTCGCACTCTCTCTCTCTCTCTCTCTCTCTTTCTCTCTCTCTCCCTCTCTCTTTCTCTCTCTCTCTCTCTCTCTATATATATATATAGATCAATTCAGTGCTTATTTACGTCGATGTAGGGCAATTTGTCAATCAGTTGCAATACTGACCTTGTAAAGCTGTGTTCCGCGCTCGATAAGATATTTGTCTGTCAGCTGATTCACCTGATTTTTCTTTCTCATTTTCGATTTTATTTTGTCTTCTTATCTGCAGCCATCCTTCGCTGATGTGACCGTCTTCAACCTCGTCGACGTTGGTGTGGACCATTTTGGCGAAGACCTCTTCTCTAAATACCCCAAACTCGTGGAGCTAAAACAGCGCGTCTCAGAAATTCCCAGCGTTAAGGCCTATCTGGACAAACGACCCAAAACTCCGTACTAAGACTCTCCTTCACGCACCTGAGGAATGTGAAGACTTGCCCTGCATCGCATCAGAATTCAGAGATAAATCGGAATCGAGTTTTCACATTCATGGTCACATAGATAGCCGGACAATGATGAAAAGAATACTTAGATTTAAAATTCGCGTTATAAACTGACCTGTGTCGACATTTGCGTTTAGATTCAAAGCCAGAAAAGATAACAATCAAAGTGGCTGATTTGGATTATTGCAACGCAATTCAAGCCGATGTGCAGAACGTTCTAGAGTTGGAGCATTTATGATTGATAGGCATGGAACATTCCAGATAATGGGCAGCAAAGGCACAGGCAAGATAAACGTTGCATGTGATAGTTCGCGTTCTAGCAGGAATTTGTTGAGTACAGCTGTATAAGAAAGTTAACTTTTTTCTTCAAACTGTAAGAATTTACACCTATTTAAAAAATGGACTCCATTGCATAGCAGTGCCATCAACATTGCGAAAATCAATCCCATCGAGAAGAAGAAAAAAAGAGCATTTTTTTTTAATGAATTAAATCCGGTTACACTGACTTGACGTGTTCAGTGAAGAAAAGTGTAATTCGGTTTATCCCCTCCACCATCTCTGCTGCCCACGTTATTTAGGCTTTGTGAGTTCATGGTAAACCTCTCTTGATAAAATGTGCCAGCAAGCTTACTTCGAAAGTCTTCATTCACGTTACTAGGAAATCAAATTGCTATTTTGTATTGGCGTGGAGTTTACTCGCTTATGATTAATTACAAACGATTCTACACTGAGGGACAAACTATAGTGAAAATCTCAATCCAACTTTAAGTTGACTTTCTTTATTAGACTATATAAGCAAGCATGTACACATTATGGGTATTTTCGTTGAAATCAGGTCCTGACAAGAATCACTTACACATTTTCAAAGTTTTAGAAAGGAAAAAGAAACAACAGGCTATTGTGTCATAATATAACCTTAATTTAAAATAAAGATCACATAACTCAGCTTGATTGCAATGATGTCATACTTTATTTTCGTTTTGAGGTGAAGATGGGGCTCGGGAGGAGGGGCCTGCCTCATATTCATGTAGGGCTTTATAGTTATAGTTATAAATAAATAAATAAATATATATATATATATATATATATATATATATATATATATATATACATGTATATATATATACATAATTATATATATATATGTGTATATATAAAATATATATCATATATATGCATTACTTTTATTATGTGTGTGCGTGTCTGTGTGTGTGAATATATATATATGTATGTGTATGAACGTTCTGATATAATTATGTTGATGATATATATATATATTTATATATATGGGATTAAAAAGACGATGAAAATAAACGTGTTAGATTTAAGGGGTTCCTCAGGGAAGTACATGTATCAGTGAATGAGTTGCAAGCATGGAGTTAACATTATGTATACTTTCGTACGGATTGAAATGTTATCCCAGACCATGGGTCTACTACCTACATTTTTCGGTTTCACTTTCCCTTGTCCCTCAACGAGGGCTTTCCAAACATTGGAAACCTTTGGTATTTTGGCAGGCTTGTGAAGCAGTCTGGATCTGTGACGTCATAACTTGATGGGTTGCATGTCCGTTACTGCGGAAGAGCTGCATTGCTGATCATGTACGTGTCAAGAGTGGGAACGAGAAATGAAAAGTAAACATTGAATGTACGCTGTATGGTTCCATTTACAGATCACTAATCAAATTATGGTAACAGACAAAGTAAACCATAAGCCTTAGGTAAACAGTTAATGCAAAGGCAAACACACAAAATGTTAATAAAGGTCTCGTGAACTCGTCTGATTGAATACATACATAATAAATGGCTCGACATTATTGATGGCCCGGGGTCACTAAAAGGTGTTGGGCCCCCAACTTTATCTTTTGGTGTCGGGCCATCAAAATTTCAGATTTAAAGACTTTAGTGGCCCGAACGGCCAGCAGTGAAAAAAAAAAAGTTCATTCATTCATTCATTTCATTTTATTCTGTTTCTTACAGTGCAAAGCATACATATACATATATACACATACATGATATAATAACACAATATCAATATTATGTAGTATCGAAGAAAAATGTCGAACCCTGCCTAATATTGTGTATACGGTATCCCCCAAAAATTCATATGTTTCATATTCTTATTCTGAATATTGTTTAAAGGGATGGAATAGTTTTGGTGCAGATGAGGATTGGGCTTTTAACTTTTTGCTAGATGTCAAGAAATCACTCATAAAACAGTACAGAGCATATCATTCTAGGAGGAATTCAAAGTTTATTTGAGGAAAATCGTTTTTGGAATTGCTGAGACATCCAAAAACAAAATAAAACAAAGAGATCGTAATAAAAAGTGGGTCCCACCTTTTATTAGGATCACTCTGTTTTGGATATCTCAGCCATTTCCACACCAATTTTCATCAAATAAACCGTGAATTCCTTTTGGAATCATGCACATTAATGCTCTTTCATATTTCATAAGAGGTTTCTCGCTAGCTCACCAAAGAATGTTAGAAACATGAAGTTAGGTCTCAAGCAAAGCTATACGATCCCTTTAAAAGTGAAATCTAGAATGAATTCATAGCCATTTTCAAACGTATATATATAAACGTTCGATTTTCTTTCCGATATCTTTGATTGCCTGACTTCAACTCTGAATCTGCATTTGTATAATTCCATGTATTATTCTGCAAAGGGCATCAAATTTGCATCAGGCCTTTGGCTTTCTCAGTGAGCTCCCCGTTACATTTTACACTGTACATATTTCTGTTTTTATTCAAATAATTATCAATCACTTGGATTGAATTGATTTGAATTGAACTGAATATCCATTATGGGGTTTTCAAGAAAATGAAACCGGTAAAGGTTCAAGTCCAGTTTGATAATATACAGATCGAGTTATCTATCAGCGGTACGTAATACCTTTGAAGTGAATGATTTGTACAATTCCCAGCAGTCTTTGTACATTTCCCTTAAAAAGATGAACGTTTGTATAGTGCATTTTACGTTGATGCCATTTTTAAAAAGATTTCCCGGCGTTTGTACGAATCCCGGCTGCAAAGACATACACCACTTGTCTGAGCAGGTTGTACTGTTTACCTTCTACATTGTTATAAAGTGCCAACGCTCATGAACGCTGCTGTACAGATAATACAATTCGACAAACAATCTTAGTGCATGTAGTAATACAGACATGAATATTGAGATCCTGAGCGGAAAAAAAAAAATAGTCGAGTCATGACGCCCTATGGACCGACATTGACTGACCTATTTGCCCAGGGTCGCCTTGCCTGCATGTGGATGGTCCGCTTGAGCATGTAACTCAAAACCTTGCAAGTCGTATAGTCAGTGGGTTAAAATAGGCAGCACTCACGACTGAAAACTGATTATCATAATCTATATCAGTCATTGCGCTGTACTGGCCTGCTGGTGTTAGCTCAATCTGGTAAGTGACAGTGCTCCGTTAATATCCTTGTCATGAAAACTCGCTGTGTAGCATTATACTTCATGATTGCTTCTCGCTTATCCTTCGCTTTTCTTCGTTTGATACATGGAAGATATGATAAGGACAAGTTCAAGGATTGAGAGAATGTAGCAATATTAGTAGAACACATCATTGAAAGTTTGAGGAAAATCGGACAATCCGTTCAAAAGTTATGAATTTTTGAAGTTTTTGTGCAGTCACCGCTGGATGAGAAGACTACTGCAGTGTATGATGTCACATGCGTACAACAATATCAGGAAAATATAAAGAGAATTTCACAAAATTCCATCTTTTGAAAAAAGTACACATTCCCATGACTCGTTACTGACATATGTTATGGGTAATATTATTCCCATTGCCTTTAGAAAGAGGCAAGTCAAGTGCTCTTTTATTATGCGAAAAAAAGTGAAAATATGTTGAATTTTCTTTACATTTTCTTTATATTGTTGTACTC
Organism: Diadema setosum; assembly: GCF_964275005.1. Taxonomy (NCBI): domain Eukaryota; kingdom Metazoa; phylum Echinodermata; class Echinoidea; order Diadematoida; family Diadematidae; genus Diadema; species Diadema setosum. The sequence continues at coordinate 4,218,404 of NC_092692.1, read as the reverse complement.
ATATGACATCACGAGCCTTAGTAGTCTCCTCCTCCAGCGGTTCCAGCACAAAAATTTTAAAAATTCATAACTTTTGCATCGATTGTCCAATTTTCCTCAAACTTTCACTGATGTGTTCTACTAATATTGCTACAATCTCTCAATCCTTAATGTTAATGAAGGTGAACTTGTCCTTTAATAATCTTGGGTAGATAAATCATAAGGGTAAAGTAAAAACAAACCTTTCACACCCTCACAAAGTGCTGTGGTACCACAAGATCAGTACTACAGGATATACCACAGGAATATTCCTGTGGTATTTGGAGACATTACCACAGGACAGTTACCACAGGATCACCACACACCTTATAGGGTTCTACCTCAGAATTACCACACAATATTACTACAGAAATAGAACAGTAAATACCATATACACTATGCGTAACTTATACCACTTTCCATGCACCCAGCTTGAAAACTATTTACAAATCAAAATAATGAAATCAGTGTGATTGAACTGCAATCAACTACTAGTACATGGATTTAATCAAAACGAGAAATATACACACAAAAAAAAAACTGCTTGTAGCTCATAGATTAAGCAAGTACAACTATAGTCGCTGATTACGAATTCTGTAGCTCCTCAATAAATACATAATTATCAATCTCTATTTTCTTTTCCCTTCCTCTCCTCTTTCTCTTATTTTTTCGATGTGTTTCATCGTCTGTACTCATCAGTCCATGAGCACAAGTGATTTTGATAAGATTTTTTTTTATTATTGCTGTGCTAGCAGAATTTTATTCTTTATCGGCACTGTTTCATTATTTTTTTATTTATTTTTTTTATTTTTTTATTTTTTATTTATAATTATTTAGAAATTCTCGTTGTTTCCACTCCACCACCCCTAGGCCGAACTGAAGAAGAAATTCGTCGAAGAGACTACTCCTCGGATCCTTTCCTTCTTGGAGAAGATGCTGGGTTCTACCGACTACGGAGACAAGGTAAAAAATTACTCATCGTCAGCTCCAAACAAAAGGTGCCATCGATATCAAACTCCGAACGTTCGTTAATCCGCAAACGAGAAAAACGAAGTCGTCATTCCGAACTCTCTAAAAAAAGAGAAGAGTTTAAATTTTTTCACTCTTGAAGGAGTGAATGACAGAAAAGCGTGAGTTTCGAGTGAAATTGCAGTGCAGTTTTAGTGAAAATGTTCATTTTCACTCATTTTGGAGTGACCTCAGGGATAACTCGAAGATTTTGGAGTGATCCCTGAGGTCACTCCAAAATTAGTGAAAATAAACATTTTCCCTCAAAATTCACTCCAATTTCACTCGAAACTCGCGCTTTTCTGTTATTCACTCCTTCTGAGTAAACATTCTCACTCTTCTTTTTTAGAGAGAATATTCACTAATTCGAGATTGAAATAAGCTTCATAAATCCGAAAAAAAAAAATCTCGGAAACACAAACATTGTTTCATTTTTCGATTAACATTGGTATTAGTAATTGCATTATGTCATTTCTACTGAAATCCATACCATTATGATGATGATAAATAATGGTCTTGCATAGTTATGTCCGCGATCGATCAGGTAATTGTTTGTCAATCGACTATAAAGTCCATTTTCCCTCTTCATTTCGATATTACTTTGACCTCTCATCTGCAGCCATCCTACGCTGATGACTATGATGTCAACGTCTTCAACCTCATCGACGTCGTGATGGAATAGCTTGGCGAAGACAGCTTCGCCAAATATTCAAAGCTCGTGGAGTTGAAACAGCGTGTCTCAGAAATCCCCAACATCAAGGCCTATCTGGACAAACGACCTAAATGCCAAAAACTAACTACCTTCTTGCCGGCTTGCCTTGCGTTGTAGCAGATTCCACAAAGAGAAACATCTGTAACAGTTTTCAAAATTATGTCATATTATACAGTGCACTCCCGTTATAACGAACACGGTTATAACGAAATTCCGGTTACAACGTAGTAAAACACAGGTCGCCACATTATCCGCTCTATGTTTTTTTTTTTTTTTTTTTGTGTTATTTGTTCAGTTATAACGAAATTTCTATATAACGAAAGAAAACTGCCGGTCCCGAGGACTTCGTTATAACGGGAGTTCATTGTACGTAGCCCGAAGCCCCGAGTAATGATGAAGATTCGTGTAATACAGTACTAACATGTCCATCTCCGTTTAGATTCACAGCGATATTTAAATGTAAACGAGAAAATATATGAATAACACGACAGATTTGAGTTATAGTAATGATACATATTTAAAGCTATGTGCAGAATTTTCTGGGGTTGGAAAATTTATCATTGATAGGCGTAGACTATCCCAGGTAATGAGAGAGCGAAGCACGGGCAAGATTTGGGTTTGTGTTCTTATTGAGAAAAATGTGTTGCAGAGAACGTCAGTACAAGAAAGTTTTGTTCACACCTATCAAAATTGGAGCGATACAGAAAGTTGACGAGCGACCTCTATCCTGGTGTGCAACACAAAGAGGACGGACTCTAATATATTGCCATTTTGGCGTGTTTGACGCCATCGCGAAAATGAATCTCATCGAGAAGGTTTTGTACACAAAAACGAGAAGAAAATATGTTAATATCCCATGGGACTAACAAAAACACACAAAAAAGAGAGAGCAAATTATTGAAAATTTATCCGGCTTCACAGACTTGATGTTTACACTGAAGAAACGGCTTAATTGGCCCAGCCCCTTCTTCAATTTTCCGCGGCCCAAGTTATTTAGGCCTGGGGCGTTTCATAAAGCTGTTCGTAAAGCTACGAATGACTTAAGAACGACTGGTGATCGGTTCTTGCGCTGAATTATGGAAATTCTGATAAGTATAGCACATCAGAACTGATCAGCAGTCGTTCTTAAGTCGTTCGAAACTTTACGAACAGCTTTATGAAACAGGGCCCTGGTGAAAGCCAGGTAAACCTTTGTTGAAAAAAAAAATGATAATGTGCATACAAACTTCTTTCAAAAGTTTATCATCATTTCACTATGACTCAAAGAAGCACTTGGTCAGACTCCTCTCGATGCCATGGAGGATAATGTTTGCCTGTAGCAAAATATAATCTTGGTAACAGGCCAAGGGAATGTGTATTTTTTTTTTTTTGTAGAATCTGAAAACCTTTTCAATTATTAGTGTGTTTTCTTTGACTCGTTCTCTTTCTTTACAATTTCGAATTTTTGTAGAGTTCCGAGCCACACACAAGACAGAGTATGCAATTGACGAAAACTTGCCAGAATCACGTGCTGTGAAGGAATTTTCTGATGTACTCAATTTTTACCTATCTTCAAGTATTTTAAAGTATTTTCTGTTCATTTTTGATTGGCTGAATCTACATTATGGGGAAATTTGCAACTGCCAATGCAAAGCAGTACGAAGTCTTGACCGTTCCCATTTCGTCTCTTTAAAGAAGAACTCCGGATGATTTTCAGACTTTAGGCACGTTTACAGTGCGGGGCCGGGCTCGGCCGCGGCTCGGCCGCGGCCGAGCCCGGCCTCAATTGCGCGGCCGAGCCTCGCAATTTTGTCCGTTTACACTGCTGGGCTCGGCCGCGCTTTCGATTCAAACCTTTCATTATTTGGTCGTAGTGGCGCTCTGCGTGTAAACTAACGCAATTTGGTATTGTCTGGTTTTCAGACCCTTTGCTAACTGAATTCCGTGGCGACGAAGTCGCCGTTCGGGAAAAGGCCTTTGCCGAAAGAAAAAATCCTTTGCAGGACAAAACTACCTTAAACTATACTAGTTTTCGACGTTGAGGGGGTTAATATCCTGAACAACGAAAGATACAGGCAGAGGGTTTGGAAGCCAGACTAAAACTGGCCGCGCAATTGGCCGCGCATTTGGCCCAGTTTGCGTTTACACCAAGAAAAGGCCGGGCTCGGCCGCGGCTCGGCCGCGGCCGAGACCACCTCCAGAGCGAGGCCAAATGCGAGGCCAATTTTGGCCTCGCATTTAGCCTTTTGCGCGTTTACACTGAAGCGGGGCTGGACTCGGCCGCGGCCGAGCCGCGGCCGAGCCTCGCACTGTAAACGGGGTCCTTTACATTTGAACAACTATAAATTGGTTATATACTAGGGACAGAGTTACAAAATTTATAGTGATTGGGATAAGGAATAAGAATGTTTTCAAAATGTATTACAAAGCACAATCAACAAGGATGATAACATAACATAGCAGTTCCACCATAGGAATGCGTGAGTTGGAGCTCAAGGAAGCAGAACAAAAGAAGAAAACAGGCAAAAATTCTACATAGGTGAGCAAGTGGTATTGTAAAGGATTACATTGCTACATTTCTTAAATATGTGGGCCTCTACTCATGAATTCTTATGGTGAAGCTGCTATGTCATCATCCTTGTTCAGTGTATAATCTGTTTTGGGTTTTTCTGAATATTGGTTTCGCTGCTCAAGGACCATAATCATTGATTCCACAAATTTAAACATGAAGCTGTCGATTTATTAACTAATATGATGTGAAATCATTAAAATCTCCAGAACTTCTTGTTTAAGAATAAACACATGACTTGTATGCTGTCGAATTCATAGATTGCTACAATATGATACAATCTGTTAAAATTCTATTCAATAAGATAAAAAAGACGAAAAATATTGTGAGGCTGTTCATTTTGAGTTTACACGCAGTTTACTTTTATCACTCCTTCCAAACGACTCCATACCAGGACGAAATTAAAGTGAAATATCAATCTGAGCAAAATGAAACATACAGAACGGTACTGTCTTTGAAAAAAAAAAATCGAACATTGAAATCAATCGTCTGTTGAATTTCAGTGTTTCACAAATTCAAAGGAGACAAAAGGATTAGTGCCAGATCACCCTCTAACTTCAAATTAGAATAAATTAAATCACATAAATCAGCTTCGTAGAAATAAGGACCTTCTGAGCCTAATCACAAAGACTTACCCATAGTTAGTTTTCATTGTGAGAATATTTTTCCCTCTTGGAAGTTAGGGGGAGGGAGGAGGGGTCTATAGTCAGATTTTATATGTAATATGTGTGTGTGTGTGTGTGTGCGCGCGCGCGCGCGCGTGCATGTGTGAGTGTGCGTGTGTGATATCATCTAGAAGGACAAGAAAAGTGTGAAATCGAAGGATTTCGTCGGGTGTTATAATGACTGAGTCATTTTTGTGTCTCTCAGTTTTCAAACCACCACTTCAGATCAACATGTGTCCTTTAAACGGATTGAAATGTCCTGTCATTCCAGGGGACCAGTTCGATTCCAAATTCCCCCTGCCTCTCCAACAAAGGCTTTGCAAACATGAATGACAATTGTTGCAAACCTTTGGTATTTTGGCACAGGGCCATTAGCCTGGATCAGTGATGTCACTTATTGACTGGTTGCACGTCCACTATTCCGGAAGAACTTTATTGCTGTTCGTGAACGTGCCTAGGAAAGGGGATAAAAATGATGCGAAAAGAAACATTGCATGTAGGCTGTGTACTTCTATTTGCAGAGATTATGAAATTATGGCAACAGACAAAGTAAACAACAAGCTTACATACGCAGCAAATATTTCGCAGACAAAAAAAGTGTTAATAACGGTCCCGTGAATTCCTCTGATAGAATAGGGATTATGTATAATCTTTAGGATAATTATAATGTATCCCCAAAAGTTACTTTTTCATGTTGTTATTCTGTGTACTTTTTACATGATGAAATTTATATGCATTTGAATTTAATTTTAATGTAAAGAATAAAAATTATTACGTTCGATTTCCCATTCCATATCTTTATACCTATCTTGATACCTGTGAACACGCCCATTCAGTTCGATGAAAGACGACTAAAACCAAAAACAAAGGAAGTGACGCACATAACAAGATTATCATCATATTCACTCGAATCACCTCTATCTCCATTCAAAGTACATTGTATTCTCCCATTTGTTTGTGTTGTGTGACGGATATGTTTTGTGTGTTACTCCTGCACACACCCAACTTCCGCTGTATAGCGCTCGCCCCAGACAAAATATCACGCCCTAGTCTGAAAGGTACAAACTTTAACCCGACATTTTCTTAAAGTATACAGCGAGAGGGCCTTGTCAAAAGGCTAGCTCTGCATTAGCACCCGCTTAATCACCAATGATAGACTTACATGGGCTACCAATAAAAGGAAAATACACTAGTAAACTAGTACACTAGTGTAGAGACTCAGTATAGTCTGTCATTGCTGACACTCCTTTTAACAGCTTTCACCAATCCTGTATCGTCCAATCAAAGGAGCTAATGACAGTGTTCACGCCCCTTTGACCAAATCCCTTGTCTTCATTCGTTGAAACAAAACAAGCAGTTTTCCTTTAAGTTTCCATTACATGACCGAACCCGGGGACCGAACTAGGTGTGGTTGTCACTCCTCATGTTCCTAGCCAAATGAAACCGTCCAAATGTCGCATCTCATGCCAAATAATGTCTTAGTACTTGCTGCTATTTGAGGCAAACGAGGGCGTGCAGAACAAAAGGAACGATCACAATGTAAAACAAACAAACAAACAACCAAACAAACAAACAAACAAACAAACCGACATACTCAGTATGTGTTTCCTTCCCTGGGAATGATCTTCAGCCTCAAACATTATTCTCTCTTCTGTAATTTTAAAAGAATCACAGCTCCGCATTCTAGAGACCTTTATAGAGGCCTTTAAATCAAGAATGTACACATCAACATTTCATGGGTTTGGAATAATCTAGAGTGATATCAGGCACCATTTTAATATATGGATATGTGGAGATGAAGTAATGTCATTCCCTCACTTATACTCTCCGATTGGCTACAGAAAGAATTACCGAATATTTACTGTAGAAAGAAAACAGTAAAAGAAATTACTTTTCATTTTTTGTGCATTAAAAAATAGACGATTTGAATTCAGTCAAGATTCTTGTGTTAGTATGACGTTAACATTAAATCTTCTTGTAATTCGCCGATGTGGATGTGACCGACATCACTGATCTGGAAAACGTGAAATTTGAAATTCACTAACTTTTCGTAATAATGTTTGTTTGATTGTATTATAAAGCAGGACTGTGAGAAAAACAACGTATTTGCGGAATGTCCCTCAACAATTCCCTTCTTCCTGGCTCTTTGTCTTGTTTTGTTAAGTCTCGTTTTCGAGTGAATGTAATCATCGACAGCTCTGGACGGAACCCCATTATTTTGCTTCACTGTTTGTGGAAGTCAATTTGAACAACGACTAGGATTTTTACAGGGAGGTATAATAGATAGAGGGACAATACTTTGTAGGTTTAATCCATGCAAACACATGTATGGGTTCTAAAGCATTCCGACTGAATTTTCAACATTCCTATACTCTTTAAAGTAATGCTCGGTGTCTCCCCAGCCCGAGACAACATTTGGAGACGAAGAAACAGTTTCACATTCATTATAGATTGCAAGCTGTTAGCATTTTGAATGAAATACTGTACTAGAATTTGTTTAGAGCTGTTTAGGAAAAAATCAAGTATACAAACACGTGTCTTTCAGTTCTCTTTGTAATATGCACATCAAAAAGAAATGAAAATTAGGTCCTCGTAAGAATTTGATATTTTTCCATGATGTGTTCATAATTTAATATTTGCGCATGTTCGGTTCCGCCCAACTGGTAATGTAAGGAAAAAATAAGTGCATTTCTATACAGCAGATGCTATATACATAAAACTCTTTAACCGCGCTGCAATATGGTCCTATATGATATTTATTGGATTGATTTCTCATTTAGATAAATGTTGTAATTAAAATGTTATAAAATGTATGTGTATATATATATATGTGTGTGTGTGTAATATATGAGATTATGAGAAAGGAAGGAGAAATCGGTGCGTAGCTTTGACATTATTCCTCTTACTGTTCCTCCTTTTCGGAAAAGCGCAAGGGTTCAAAAATATGTGTATATATATATATATATATATATATATATATATATATATATATATATATATATATATATTGCATTTGCATTTTATATGAACGCAAATCAATATCGGTGAATTCATGATCTTTCATGGGAAGCACTACTGGGAAGAGACGCCTTATAAATCATCTACAGAATGGTAATAACCACCTACCTGGTTGGGGACCTTCAGAAAGGATAAAAGCGAGAGAGGTGTATACCACAGAGAGGTACAGAATATAAATCTAAAGTAATCAGCTTAAAACACCAGAGAAAAGTGTGAACAAACAGTTAGATCAGTGGTTTGCAGGCGTCAGTAAAAAATAATCGAAATTCAGACAGACTGTGAAGAATGTCAACTTAGCTCGGTCTTTACTCTATCAGTAACTTACAATATTAGCGACACTCTTTATCAGCGGTAATATGCGAATATCAGAAAGTATATAATAGCCTACTTAATAGTAATAATAATAATAATAAATATCATTTATAAAGCGCTTATTACAACGTTTCTAAATAAATCTCGAAGAAAAATTGGTACGATAATGCACTACTTGCAGCAACGTTGCCTTGTCATGTTTTATTTGTTTCGCTCTCGTGTTCTGCCATCCGGTAAGAGAAAAAGCATTACAGCGAAACTACAGCTTTCTGTCTTCTATAGAGTTTATACCAAACTGTTGGTCTGCCAGAACCTCGGTACGGCAATTTTCTTGAAGTAAACGAGGTCATCTTAGTCATAGAACGGCGTCGTTGCAATTGTAAATACAACAGTGCCACGTACAAACAGCGAGAGAGTAAAAATTCATATCATTTCACTTCATTTATTTTCCATTTTCAACAACAAAGAGAAAAAAAAATAATCAGAAACACAACGTACTGGTATGATTGCAATGTGTCTTTAATATCTAAATCAACACGTGAATTATTAAAGGACAAGTTCACCTTCATTAACATAATGATTGAGAGAATGTAGCAATATTAGTAGAACACAACATTGAAAGTTTGAGGAAAATTGGACAATCCGTTCAAAAGTTATGAATATTTTAAACATCTGCGCAGTCACTGCTGGAAGAGAAGACTACTGCAGTGTATGATGTCACATGCGTACAATTATATAAGGAAAATAAAAAGAAAATTTAACAAAACTTTAGTTTTTGAATAAAGTGCACATTTCTTCGACTTGCTACTGACGTATGTTAGAGTAATATTATTCCCCCTGCCTTCTGAAAGAGAGAAGTCGAGTGTTCTTTTGTTATGCGAGAAAAATGGAAATATGTTGAATTTTCTTTTTTCTTTCTTTATATCGTTGTACTCATGTGACATCACAAGCTATAGCAGTCTTTTCATCCAGCCGTGACTGAGCAGAAACTTCAAAAATTCTTAACTTTTTAACAGATTGTCCAATTTTGCTCAAACTCTCACTGATGTGTTCTGCTAATATTGCTGCATTCACTCAACCCACATGTCTATGAAGGTGAACTTGTCCTTTAAATGATTTGGTAACAAATTTTTAACAAAGTCATATATACAAAATCCATTAACGTTGAATCAAATGTGCAATTAGCATGAATTGGGCAGGCTGTTGCAGGGACTGCTAAAAGCTGACATAACAAAGATTACATAACTACCGAGCAGACGTGTGGTAGTTGCGCAAACATGGCAGCCTTTTATGTGGCGTCACGATTAAAAGCCCAACCCAAGGTAAACTCTTCTTTGTGTTACACGTAGCTCAGAATTGTCCCAGTTGAAATGCTAAGCTTTGGGATTTGTGAATACTACTCACATTCAAGGTGTCGAGAGGATTGTAAAGGTTGGCTAGAGTGCGTGATGTATAGTGATGACAAAAACCCATATTTGCCTCATGAAAATGAAGACGCTGTCCGTGTCTTGATAAATGCCATTCAATTCACTTCAATTCATTTCAATTCAATTACTTTACTTCCATCCTTCAGATGTGCAAGTCATTAAGCATATTATGAAATATAACACGAATGATATGAGAAGAAGCAATACATCCGTTGCAAGGATGAAATAAATCATAGCCATGGAAAAAAAAAAGTAATCTACTAAAAAGGGGAGCTTGTAATACGTGGATTACTCGATAAACAATATGCAAATAGCATTTAAAATTTTTATGTAAATAGTTTGCAAAGAGAGAGCATTGCGTTTTTGTAACTATATGATAGGTATGATTACGATGAAGCGTATTGTAAAGAAGTAGTTTTAAAGTACAGTGGAAGTACAAAGGAAAAATAAGATACAACACAAAAACTATTCATTGAGACTTGTATACCACGAAAATATGACAAAATGGTCGATGGTCGTTTAAATTCCGAATGTTTTCGAATGTTTGTTACGTATAATGCAATAAGATATAATAATTTACGATTCGTTATTCCGAAGGTTCGTTATGCTACAATATAGTATAATACGATATGATAATATACGTTCGTTCGTTGTAATTCCGCACACACAATTTCCATGTATAGGCCTACCTAGATATTGATCCGAACATTTTTGTGGCGTTGTTGAAGGTACGTTATTTCGAAAGTTCGTCCATTCATATTCCGAAGGTTCGTTAATCCGAAAATAAAGAGAAGATGCGTGCAAACAAACCTTCGGAATTACGAACATTATTTAAAAAAAAAAAACAACAACACAGATTTAAACTCATTACTTAAAATTTTTGTGTTAAAATTTTTACGTTCAAGTGGATTTTACATCATATTTCTCTCATATAACTGAACTCAAAATGGAAAAGACTATCAGACTGGTTGAGTACAGTCGATGGTGTACAACATTATATTAAAACTTTAAGTACAAGTGTATTACATAGTTTGTTGTCATGCAGTATGATCAATAAATACATTAGACGAATCGGTATTTACTCTAACTCGGTATTCCTCTCGGGGGCGAAAGTTAGTGCTCTTTCCATGCAGAGGGAAATCTCATCCTAAATGTTCTTGAATGCAATCCACATTCCCAAAATCGTTGCTAAGTCGATAATCTCTGGCAAGCTTCCTGCGTGTCAGAGTTGATTCTAAAAAATGTGCATATCGGATTTGACTGTAATATTAACTGGTCCATGCAGACATACAAGACGCAGCCTTCAACTCCATTCCTCCCTTATCATCCCTTGACTAGTGCCTTCTACCAAAAGAAAACGAGCTGAAATTGAAGCTTAAAGTTTGTCTTTGAGTACGCCAGTGACGTTCCGGCGGGACCAACATCTCTTCAAGATGTCAGGACTAACGTGAAACAAAGTGATTGTAATTGGGATCCTAAAGAGAATGATTCTTTCGAGTATCATACAGATTAATGTCCACTTATACTAGGTGTTTCAAAAAACATTTCCCACTTTTGATCATTAATAGTTCAAAAACTTTTCATCCGATATAACTGTCATTGATAGGACTAATAGCTGAATAGTGTATGATTTTGTTGGAGGTAATTTGAATGTGAAACTGCACATTGCCTGAATATGAGACCATTCTGAAGCAAATAATAAGCCAGTTTACAGTTCCACTTTGCGCATGAGCAGAAAAAGGTCATTTGTACAATCAGGCATGTTGGTTTTTTAATTCACTGAGACAAGCATCCCTGATGTAATGATTATTCATGTAACCCTTATAAATGGTGCTTACTAGCACATCCACCTGACAGCTATCCTGGTATTTAGCGATGTACGTAGACGAAGTTTGTTTATGCATTCAACACAAAGCAATAAAATGAATGCCTGCCGAAGTGTCAATTGACATACCATTCTTGTCACCTGCTCTACATAAGTTCATTCTTTGTTTGAACGTGAAATCCATAAATTGTGGGCATGCTTATGCATCATGCTGCTTTGAAAATAAGTGAAGTGCCTAACCAATTGAGAAAAAAGAAAGGTCATTTGTACCAGTGTGCCTATGAGCTAACATTACTGTGAACTGGCTTATTTTCACACGACAATAGATATATAATGTACTCTTAAATGAATCCCACAAGGACTGGAAAAATCATCCCCCAGCATTCCCACTGTTTCTCACTAATCAGTTACTAGCCATCCCCATATACACAAGTGTACACTCTAATCGATTTTCTTTGCTTCCTGTCACCATGTTTACGATAGAACAGAAGGTATTCATTGTAATTTCGCTTTTCAGAAGTAGGGCGAGCACTGTCGCGACTCAACGACAGTATCGGCAGGCGTTTGACTTTACACAGATGCTGCAAGAGGCTGAATAAAGACTAGTTGTGATAGTGGAATTTCTCATGAATAAATAATGAAGCATTCAAACCCTGGCCATTGTTCAGGACCATTGTCAGGGTGTTAACCACACACTCCCATACACACCCATTGACCCCTGTGCAAAGTGAAAGTTTTGTACAGAGGGTAGAAAATAGAGCAAAATCTTGAACCTAACTGTGAAATTAATCATGGATTTCATGAAACTAATTCATGCTTTCATATTTAAACCACCTCCAACAAAATTGTACACTATTCAGCTATCACTCATATCAATGACAGTGTTATCTGATATATAGTTTTTGAATTATTAAGAATCAAAACTGGGAAATGTTTTTGAAACACCTGGTAAAAGCAAGTTTCTACTTGAAACGTGAAACCTTGAGTTTGTATACTAGTACTTCCATCGTCAGTTTCTGTCCATTTCGTTCTTTTCTCAGGTGGATCGACAGTGTCCTACACCACTTTTTTTTTTTTTTTTTTTTTGAGCAGGTTGTGCAGTTTACCAACAACATTGTTATATATTGTACAAACGCTCACGTGTGGTGAACAGATAGGTATTACCATAAGACAAACAGTCTTGGTGCGTGTAAAACAAAAATAAATATACAGAGAGCGGAAAGGAAAAATAGCCCCGTCATGATGCCCTATGCACCGACCTATTTGCCCAGGGAAGCCTTGCTTGCATATGAATAGTTCGCTTGAGCACGTCGAAACCCTTGAAGTGGTAGAGTCAGCGTATTATGGGCATCGCGTCTCGTCTTCTAAGGTATAATAGGCCCTCCTATATAGGCCCTCCTATATGGTAGAGGTTTGACTCGCTGACGGAACACTGTTGTACCAGTCACTGCGCTGTACGGGCCTCGTGGTGTTCGTCCAATCTGGTAAGTGACAGTGGTTCTTTCGTTTTTGAGAAAACTCGCTGTCTTGCAAAATACTTTATGATTGCCTTTGTATACCCTTCTCTTTTGTGTTTGAGGCATGAAAAGTGACAATAATCTTTGTACAGAATCCATAAGGGTAAAGGTAAAAAAAAGAAGAAGCTTTTACATGAAATGTTTCACCACGCCCAAAGCTGCATCCGTGGGACGTTGAATAAGTATAGGGTAATTATGCGTAGGTTGCTAGGAGATAAAGATGGGAGTGTGAATTACATCAGAGCTATACACCGCGTATATTTAGATGGTGCATAATTAGCTCAATGAGAAAAAAAAATTAAAGTGGCTGATTTAATTACATTTTTGTTTTATTATCGATCTCCCCTTCCCTCCCTTTCCCTCCCTTTTCCCCTTTTCCTCTTTCTCTTCTTTTTTCAGACCATAAATCTCCTCCTATCTTATAAAAAAGACGAGAAACGCGAGAAAGATGCCGTCCTACAGGTTGGTTTATTTCAACGCGCGAGGTCGAGTGGAGATCGCCCGGCTTCTCTTCGCCCTAAAAGACGTCGAGTTCGACGATGTGCGCTTTGAATTCACCGCCTTTGCTGACTCCGAAGACAAAAAGAGTGAGTGTCCTTCGAATGACAATATTGGAGTATTGAGGGAGAGTGAGGGGGGGGGGGGGGTGGTGGTAGAACAACATAAAGAAATAGTTTCATACCCCCCCCCCCCATGATTTGTTTTATACCCGGAAACCAAACCAAGTCCTAACCCTCATCCTTTCTCTGTATACCTGTAAGGACTGTGGAGTCCGTGTGACCCAATAGGACATTATGTCCTCGTATCTTGAGAATATGAACAGCCTTTAAACACAAAGGATCACACAATCACACACACACACACAATCAGACACACACAAACACACACACACACACACAATCAGACACACACAAACCAACACACACAAACCAACACACACATTAACGCATCCAATGCGATGCACGTGTTAATACATTGTGAGGATGTGAATGGAGTATAAAAATGTTTTTGTTTTTGCTTTTGTTTTCAATTTTAAGAGGGGATACGGCTTGCATGTGAAACTCTATAGCCCAAGATTAATCATAATTGACTGCAAATTTTCACGACTTCTTTGTTTAAAGGGATCGTACAGTTTTGGTTGCGACAATTTCAGGTTTCTAACATTTTTTGGTGAGATTATGAGAAACCTCTTATGAAATATGAAACAGCATGTAATTCTATGAAAACTTCAACATTTGATGAAAATTGGCTTTGAAATGGCTGAGATATCCAAAAAAGAGCGATTCTAATAAAGTATGGGAAACACACTTTATTACGATCGCTTTGTTTTACTTTGTTTTTGGATGTTTCAGTTTATCCAAACCCGATTTTCATCCAATAAACGTTGAATTCCTCTTAAAATGGTATGTTCTGTACCATACCATAAGTGTTTTCTTGGTATCTCACAAAAAGTTAAAAGCCAAATTCTCATCTCCACCAATACTGTACCATCCCTTTAATACTAATTAATTTTCTATAGAGGGCTCATTAACCAAACATTTTTTTTTGCTTCATTCAGAAGGTTTCGTTATTTCGAAGGTTATAGTTAATGCCAAAATGAAATAATGTTCGATCATCCGAAAATGAAAAGAAGGTGCCTACAAGTGAAACTTTGGAATTATACAAACCTTATTTCGTTTTTAGATTAACGAACCTTCAAAATAACAAACTGTATAACCACCTCGCGCTTTATCTCTGCGAAGGGGACTTCGACCAATAGGCCCCGTGTTTGCTTGTTATTATTGTATTCATCATGTTCATTGCCTCCTAAGCTGCCATTAAAAAATATCATAAATCATGTACCAACCGTCCATTTATATTGACACTGGATAAACAATGCGTCAAGGTATTCATATTAGTCAATGCTGCAACCGTCGTATCACACGACAGGATTTTCCCCCCTTGGTGAGAAGCAGTTATCACCAAAAAAAATAAAAAATCTAATTTTGCAACTTCAAAACACACACCATGAAATAAAATCTCAAGATTAATCTGTAAAAGTATCAAAAAATCGCCGATTTTCCTATGTTGTTCTAATCTTAAAACTTGCCTTACTCTTACCATCAGTATACTTACCAGGTATGCATGCAAGCACTCTCACAAAGCAAACTCTCCCAATTGAAAAGGGATCCAAACAGAACCCCTAATAATACTCCTCATACATGTTGCAGTATATTTTGTAATGCTCCCCATGCACTGAGTGATTGTACACCACGTATTCTTTCTTTGGTATGTGTGTGGCCCTGAAAAGGGCCTACCCATACTGGGAACTTATATGGGTCGGCGGCCTAACAAATGTTAGTCGGTCCTGCTGGAATAACATGCTGGATTAGCTATATGCTAGTCCAGCATGTGACAGACTAGTTTTCAGTGAGGCACTCTCGCACTGCAAAAAGTCCGGTGTTAAATATGAAACACCGAGCTGGTGTTAAACTTTCGGTGCTCATTCATGGTGTTAGATTAACACCTCCGGGTGTCATTTCAAAATATAAAATTGGTGGGTTTTCTTTTTTTTTTGAGAGTTTCTTAGTTACTGAATTTCTTGTTAATTTTGTACTTCAACAAGACGATGAAGAATTTTCCGATAAAGTACTTGATTTTTGAAAAAATGTGTAAACACATTTACACCACAGTAACACCAGTTGGTGTGGTCTCCTATTCAAGCTGGACGGGTGTTATACCATTGAAATTAACACCACCAATATCAAATCAACACCATGCGGTGTCATTAATGAATTAACTCCAGCGCAGTGTCAAAAATATCACCAGCTACAGTGTCAAATTAACACCACGAAGTGCCAGGTGAACACTTTTTAACACCGTCACAATACATTTTCTACACCTGTGGGTGTGGTCCTCTATTGAAGATTGATCGGTGTTAGATTTAACACCCATGGTGTTAAATCTAACACCGATGTTTTTACAGTGCGACGTTGTTCTCCCGCCCTGGAAACCTTCAACGATTTCATGAGTGTCAGTTGTTCTTGGTCTTGCCAATTAAGAACTGTCTTGTCTTGATATGAGCCTGCCACGTATCGCTAAACAGATGAATGTAGGTCTTTTTGCCAACAAGTGTTTCCAATTTATTGGTCATTGGTTTATGAGTCATTATTATGAGTCATTGGTTTCATTTCGAAAACCAATTTATGATTTATAAGGTTCATACAACCATCATCATCTTGTCTTGATACATCAGAATGAATGTTAAATAATAAATGTCAGATGTTCCTAGGTGGGGCACGCTCCCGCAAGCTGTCACTCATGGGATACTTTTTTTAACGGAAATGTGCGTGAACGTGATGTCGTACAACATCGTCAAAGTTGATTGATAGGCCTACATACAATGGTCACTTTTTGTTTCTCAATCCATTATGTCGACAGAAGCCCCGCTAGGCCAGGTACCCATCCTGGAAGTGGAGGGCCAGCCGATCATGCCGCAGAGCCGAGCTATTCAGCGCTACCTCGCCCGGGAATTTGGTGAGATACACCTCTCAGCTGCTGTAGTTTCTTTATGGGTTTCCTTGTTTGATTTGATGTTTGTCTGTATATTCGAAACCTGCGCAAATCTGTTCCTAATTCATCATGAGTACTAGTTTTGTGTGGAAGCGTGACACACAAAGTGAACGGCATGTCCAATGTTAACGTGTGTTCTTAATATTATGCATACATACATGTACCTGTGTGTGTGTGTGTGGGGGGGGGGTGTTTGCGTGTGTTTGCAAAAGTGAGTTGAATAAACATTTACTCACGTCTTTACTTAAGTTATTCATTCTTTCATTCATTTATTTCTTTGATCGCTTGTTGGTTGGTCGTGACCTGTTTATGGCTGATCTGAGCGCGACAAGAGCGTTGGTTGTTGGGCAAAGGACAAAACGTTTATCAAACTCCTCCCACCAACTACTGGTATGGCGGATCTCTTGATACCACACATCTCTGTTTACTATTAGCATCTTTTATTACCGAATGAAATAAAACTTCACAATGTCCGAACTTCCCTAATTCTTACTTGATTATCATTATTATTATTATTATTATTATTATTATTATTATTATTATTATTATTATTATTATTATCATTATTACTGATTATAGGCTTGTAAGATTTTACTCTTTCTTTTCAGAGTAACTGTTAAAGGGATGGTGTAGTAATTAGTATTGGTTGAGGTGAGAATTCAGCTTTTAATTTTCTTGCGAGATACTTCGAAACCACCACGACCACTTTATGAAATGTTAAAGAGCACACAATTCTAACGGGAATTAAAAGTTTATTTGATGAAAATCGGTTTTGAAATGACTGAGATATCCAAAAAGAAAGTTAAACAAATTAGCGATCCAAATGGTGGGTCCCACCTTTTATTAGGATCGCTTTGTTTTGGATATAATATTAGCCATTTCAAAACCAATTTTCATCAAATAAACTCTGAATTCCTCTTAGAATTCTATGCCTTTCATATTTCATAAGAGGTTTCTCCTTATCTCTATAAATCCCCATAAAAAACGTTGGAAACCTGAAGCCCCATCTCAACCGTAACTGGACCATCCCTTTAAGTGGTCCGGAATTTTCTTTTGTAACGGTGTTATTTCATTATTGATCGCATTGCACAGATCTCTATGGCAGCAACAACAAGCAGTCAACCTTCATTGACATCGTGGCCGAGACCTGCGACGAGTTCCACGAGGGGATGTATAGGTTCCTCTTCTACGAGACGGACGAGACGAAGAAGGTATCACGGATCTATGGGGTCATCCCACGAGACCGACACCCACGAGACCGACACCCACGAGTCATACAGCCCATGAGTTCGACATTGAAAACATGGTCCAAGAGTCATACTGTTCACGAGTCATACAGCGCATGAGTTCGACACTAGGTAAAAACAGCCCACGAGTTCGACAGATACAACACGGGGTTTAATGTTTCGATCTCGTGGGCCTTGTTAGCTTAGTGTCGAACTAATGGGCTGTATAACTCATGGGCTGTATGACTTGTGAGCTGTATGACTCGTGGGCTGTAGTGGCCTATGACTCGTGGGTGTCGGGTCTCTTGACGTGCTCCCGTAAAGATGACACTATGATATAACATCACGATCATGTCACGATATTCATAACATTCACGTATCAATCATTATTTTGCCTTGCGGTGCTTATAAATGCGAAGAAGTAGTCATATCTTGATTCTTAATTTCTTTGCTTAAAATTTCACTTTTCAGTGTTCATTCTTTTCTCCTTACACCATTTAACATAGATTAAGTTTTAATGCTGAAATGTGTTTTAAATTTGTCCCTGTTCATTACATATATTTGGATACCTCTTTGAACTGTTTATCATGGGTAGTGACAATCTATTCTTTTTTTAATCGAGAATCTTAAAAAGAAATGAATCACCTTTCCGTTGATTGCTCTTGTATTCAGGTATCACAACTTTGCCAAAGAAAGTTTGCATTCCTAGAAGACTGCAGCTCAAAGAAAGGTCCTTTAGCCAGGTTTTTGACGTGTACTGTGACATGTTTAGACTTTATATAACTTAATGTCGCTTAGACTCAATGAAACTTGAAAAATCAGGAAAATTGAACTTTACGAAAATGAGTATCCGAAGGTACTCCACTTTCAAGCTTTAAGAGTACCCTTTTTTGAAAAAAAAAAAGTTTTGATATCCATTTTCAATGAAAATTAGGTATCCCTTCAAGTTGTTACTAGGAACTGGCCAGGCAATTGTTATCCATGCTTCCTTGAAATTTGTGTGAAATTCTGCATATATTTATGGAAATTCCTACATAAACAGTCATAACTTCTTAACAACATGACTGATTTTAATCAAACTTTCACTGAGTGGTTCCGTACTCTTTCTGAATGTACTTTTTACGCTAGAGGTACTTCTCTAGCAAGCAAACAAAATAAAAACACACAAACACAATAACAAAGACAAAACAAAACAAAAACAAATAACAAACCAGCAACCTTCCGCTAAAAGTTGAGAAGAACAGATTACGTAAACCTTGGGAATGTTGAATACCTTGAAATGATTTAGAAATTCTCGTTGTTGCAACTCCACCCCCCCCCCCCCCAGGCCGAATTGAAGAAGAAATTCATCGAAGAGACCACGCCTCGGATCCTTTCGTTCTTGGAAAAGATGTTAGGTTCTACAGACTACTTCGTTGGAGACAAGGTAAAAAATTACTCATCGTTAGCTCCAAAAAAGAGACACTAACAATATCAGGCCTAAACTCCGAAGGTTTGTTAATCCGAAAAAGAAGATTTGTCATTCCAAATGTTCACCGATTCGACATGTTCGAGATTGAAATAAGCTTCGCTTATGTGGGAAATGAAGAATAAAAAAAAGGTGTGTTCCATATCAAACGAACATTCGAGCCTTACTTTATTTTCAGATTAACGAATCTTGAGAATAACGAACCTTATGTCATTTTCGGTGATACGGACCTTCGCAATAACGAACCTTCCAAATAACGAAACGTAAACGGGCATTACTGGCATCTACTCGTAATATATTTAGGAAGTTTGACAAATTTAACAACACTAGCCGTGCTTCAGCCATATCTACACCTCTTTATACCCTATCTTATGTTTCTACACTGCTTGGTTTGTTTTAATGTGAGTCATTTTGAAAAAGAACGTCTCGAGGTAAATTTGTACCGTATTCATTGTTCAATTACTTAGCTTGCTTGAGTATATTGAGCGGTTTGATTGTATTGCAGGGGTGAAATATCTACCCTTGGTATCAGTATATTTGCATTGTAATTGTCACTTCCACTGAAAACCACACCATAATGACGATGAATAGAATGTTTTGTCGCATATCAAATTTTATGTTCCGGGATCGATCGGGCATATATATATATATATATATATATATATACATATATATATAATATACAGCTCAATATACTCAAGCAAGCTAAGTCATTAAGTACAATATATATATATATATATATATATATATATATATATATACCCGATCGATCGCGGAACATAAAATTCAGTATGCGATATATCTATATATACGTCGTAGATATTGTATGTATGACATACATGTATGTTTGTCAACCGATGCAGTCCGTTTTCCCTCTTCATTTCGATATTACTTTGACCTCACACCTTTAGCCATCACTTGCTGATGTCAATGTCCTCAACCTCGTTGACGTCGGGAAGGACCATCTCGGCGAAGAAGTCTTTGCCAAACATTCAAAACTCTTGGAGCTGCATAAGCGCGTCTCAGCAATTCCCAGTGTCAAGGCCTATCTGGACAAACGACCCAAATGTCAGTACTAACACTCTCCTTCGCGCACCTGATGGGTTGCCATGGCAGCAGACTTCTACAGATGTCCATAAAGATTTTGGAAGTCAATGGTCACATAAATCCCCAGTAAAGATGAATAGAATGGTTAGCAATAGCTGAACACAATACTAATTTTCCTAATTGCTTCTAGAGAGTTCAAAAAATATCTACACAAAGGGGAGTTTATTCTCATATCAAAGTGAAGACTGATTCAAGTTATTGCAATACATTTTAAGCCTATATGTGCAGAACGTTCTAGAGTTGTATCATCTGTGGTTGATAGGTGTAACTATTTTAGATGATAGGGCAGCAGAAGCACAGGCAAGATTAACGTTGTTGTTATTAGTTATGTTGGTTATTGTTCATAGAGGTCTTAAAAAGTTGATGAGAGAAGTCTAACCAAGAGATGCATACACTACCTACATAGAGGGCGGACTACATCAAATCGCAGTTTCATCATGGAACGTCTGAGGTCATCACGAAGATGGACCACCTCATCGAGATTTAGTCCATAGTATCTACTGTGAAACAAGGAGGAACTATACTAAAGGCCACCGCACACTACACGATCAGACCGGTCCCACGAAAAGAGAGGCAAGCCGCGTCGTTTTTACTGTACGACCAGTCGCACGACTCGACACTGTTACGGCACATTTTGGTAAATTGCACATTTTGGTAAATTACCAAAATGTGCAGTTACCAAAACGTGCCGTGACATGTTACGGCACACTTAACGATCACACTACACAGCTATAGGCTTACGACCGTTCTGGCTTCAGGAGGCCTACATTTTACTGTAGTATGACTGGCTGAAAGCCAACGACCGGTCGTGAAAATTCGACATGTCAAATCTCTACGACTGACATTAAAACCCAGTCGCACGACTGGAAACTGGTAATGCTGGTGACGTCACACTTTCGGTCTAAGGTCGTACGACAGGTAAATCGTGGCAAGGTGGTGTAGTATGTGGTGGCCTTTAAATGAGGAAAAAATATTAAGACTCTGAAATTCATGGCTTATATTCTTTTAAATCGTTCTACTCCTGTGTCAGATCAGTTCGAATTGTTGATTATTTTCCATCCAGACAAGACAGAATACGGAATCAATCAAAACTTGAATATCCATAATTTTTTCAAGCGATTTTCTAATGTTCTCAAACGTTCACCTATAGTTTTTCAGCATTTTGTTTATTTCATCGGCTGAATTTACACCTATCTTAAGAACATTAATTGAACTGTAAGTTCATATGTCATAAGTTGATACAAGTTCTTCATCTTCCTTTTTTTTCATCTCCTTGACCACATGCAATGTCTTGTATGCTGTTGAATGCATGAAGTACTCTGATATGATCTGCTGCAATTCTCTTCAATAAAAAAAAGAAAAAAAAAAGAAATGTGAAATATTGTGAGTCTGTTCATTTTGAGTTGACTTACAGTTAACTCTCTTATCCCTCCTTACAAGTGATGACCTGGGGGTGTTTCATCAATTTAGTCCGCGCTGACAAGTTGTCAGCGCTGACAATCACCGTAGTAACAGTGACCAGAGCATCTCATCCAATCAAACCAAGTATTTTGCTGAAATTGTCCGACTAACGTTGATGAAAGGACCAAATGAAAGTGAAATGCCAAACCGACTTCCAAGTTGACTTTCTCAGAGCAACACCAAGCATGCATGCGGAGCGGTAGTAATTTTCTTAAAATCAAAGGTTTAAATATTGATCGTTTGTCATATCTTCCTCACTTCTTATCCGATTTTTGTTATTTTTGTACATGTATTGTTCTGTAAGATATTTTCTTTCTTTTGAAGCTTTTCTATTTTTGGGGTGGATTTCCTCTTTAACTCTACATAACCAAATACCACGGTCAAGAGACAGCATCAACACCAACCATATAATATTGACATTTAACCTATTGCAGTACCGCGCATTTATCTTTTTGGTGACAACACCTGTACTCTGTAATCTTTGATGGGACTCATTGTGATTTAGTCATTTTCAAGAGACAAAATTCCAGGTTAGAGTTAATAGCACTCCAGTGGCTTTTTACAGAGAATCTCTCGGTTCTTTCATAAAAACAAACAAACAAACAAACAAGCAAACAAAAACACCACAAACCTAGGACAATGTAATGTGGATGCAAATTTATATCTTTTATTTACAAAGAGTGGAGCCAACAATTAACATCAGAAAAATATCAAAGATTCATCGCATTTATACAACAACGAAACAATCCGAAAAGTCAAATATTGTATTGACACTGTCCAAAAGTAGGTCCCTATGACAGAAGCTCTTAATGTACACACTAAAGTCATGCAGCACTAGCTTAGACAATATACACGATTAGATGAAATCGGAACGAATAAATAAATACCTGTATTAGTGTTAGCTCTACAATGACGCAATTATTACAAAGATTCATATCAAACAACACATATATGTACTTGAATTCATCATCTATTGCTTTACTACATGGACGTTTAGGTGATTCGGCAGTAT
The DNA here is from genome assembly GCF_964275005.1 of Diadema setosum. NCBI lineage: Eukaryota > Metazoa > Echinodermata > Echinoidea > Diadematoida > Diadematidae > Diadema > Diadema setosum. Next base: position 4,195,528 of record NC_092692.1, on the reverse strand, counting down.
TGGAAAAACACATGTATACGTAAATTCCACAAACTAAAGCTACAAATCCAAACACAAATCAAAAAGTTCTATCAGCTTTGTACAACACTAAATCAAACGTGATTACTCTGCATATTTTGAAACATGAATCAGCAAACAGCAAAGAGGGGAAAACCCCATTCTCCCGAATTTGAACAAGGACGAGAGAATACATCATATTATATACGAATAATACGAGAATAGAGCAATATTTCAGGAAACAGTCGACACAATCTAAAGTATTTTACACTGGGGAATACAATGCCTCACGCGTTACATCATCAGTTGAAGCGGTTAATAGCACATGGAGATAGAATGATACATGGCTTCTAGCGGCCAAGTCGTCAGGCGTTAGTCCACAAACACGGCATATCTAGCACACCCCAATAGCCTTCCACAAAATGATGAGACAAAAGTAAGCTTTATATACCAACCTGCGCGTTATTACACAATGCGTTCAATATTGTTCTTCAGCACACCACTTCACGTCACTTACACAGTAATTATGTGAAGTGTTTACAAATAGGTTAATACGGACAAAAGCTATGAGAGGAAATGTCACGTGATTTCTTTCCTTGGAGAAAATGATCACTTTTGGGAGGAAAATGCTGTAAAAGAAAGGTCATCTTCACAGAATTTACTTAAAGCAAGGAGCTTCTATTTGAAGCTCCTTCCTCAAAGGCAGTGCCTATGTAGAGAGCAAGAAAAGGAACAGAAAAAAAAGATACTTGCCAAAATGGCTTCCACAGCGTATGTTTACATGATTACATACACACATGACTGATGACACAAGTCATTTGCATTTTGCGAAGAAAACTACAAATTATTATGAAAGAATACTAACAGGTAGTTTCATTGTACAATGTTTGAGTCTGAAGATCGGGAACTGCAAGATTTAAAATTGGCGTAAAGTAGACGTATTCAATTCATGACCGCAGGAGAATTAACATTTAAACTCATATTCGTTTAATGTTTGCGTTTGAATGTATTCCCAGAAAGATAATCATGTTGCACTTGAAAAAAAATGCATGCAAGAACATAGAAAAAATATACCAACAACAATGCCGGCATCAAAAGTTGGTGTAAATGAAATCGTAAACTTGCCGAAAGGTAATGCCCCTTTTTTCGTGCGCTAAATTTTGCACGAGGTCTATTAATGATATTATAAAATATAATAATGTGATATGATAACTATTCTCACTTTATAACGAAAATGAACACCTTAGAGTCAGTCTCCACGTTACATCACGTCAAAAAATGACAATCCGATACACAGATGAGCTGAAGGATATTAACACAAGACAGAGCACATTATTCCACTGCACTATACCATAAAGACTTTAAATTTAAGACAGAAGATGATAGTTATATACTCCCTTTGGCACTTGACTTTGGACAAGACACCTATTTCTTTTGTTTTCAAAGTTTCCTCACAAAAGCCATGCTAATTTTGCAGCTAGCATGCATTACGGGCATTAAAATACTTCAATTTCCTGTAAATCAATATCTGTGCGGTAAAACCAGATAAACATATGGAAAGATCATTTCTTCATATATTTTCTTCAAGACGAATAAATGCTGAGTGAAAAGAATGCATGTGTGTTTTGTACTATGAATGAAAGATGTAAATAAACCATTACATTAGGTGTTAGAATAATTAAATTTGTCCTTTCACAATGAACAATAAACTGAATTAATCAAGACACATTATGAATTTTCATACCACTAAATAAGCTGTACAGCGACATATTCAATACCATGCGGAACATCCATGCATATTTCATCAAAATCCAGTAATTTGTAGAAAATTGTAAAAGGGCTCTAAAGATACTGACCACTGGTTCCAAACTGACGACCTACATGTTGAATGATGTCTTTCATTCACTGCAAAAAAAAAAAAAAAAAAAAACTTCTCTTTTTTTGTAGTCTTCTCTTTTGCATTTAACAATCATTTCACATCATTCCTACAATGTTCTAGTATACTGTACAATGTCAAGACTGTTTCATTCCATTTGTATAAAGTTCTTGTTCTATTCTTACAAAAAAAAAAAAAAATCACTTCATTTCTATAATGTTCTCACTTCAATGCCACAAACTTGTCACTCAAATTTTTACAACATTCTCACTCGGTAATATTCTCCATCATATTTTACAATGTTCTCGCTTCACCCTGCAATATTCGCAATCGTATTTTACAATTTTCTCACTTCAATCCAACAAAGGTTCATTCTCAATTTTTAGCACATTATAGATCGTAATTCTATACAGACATCAACTTATTACAATGTTCTACTGCAAACTTCATAAACTCTTCCAATTCATTTTCTTACATTGTTTTCATTCCATTCTAACAATGACCTCACTTTGTGTTTGTGCTGTATACTACATTACATTGTCCATTTCACTTCATTCTACAATGGTTGTGCCCATAAGATAGTTCACAGAAATTATTCCCTGAAAACACGGATCCCTACCTCCTCACATGCATTTGATTTCTCAAGAAGTTTTTGGCAGAGCACAGAATGATTCAACTTGAGTGAAGCATCACGGAAATCATGGCCATTAATATTTCATGAAGTCGAAACAGTTTATATATGACTGCAAACGGGTGGCTTTACTTCAAAGTTGGAATGTTAGACTCTTAATGGTAACATTTCTCACTCCTTATCTCTATGAATTCTGCTATTCTCTACCAGTCTCACATACACTATGCAGGTCTGCTATGAACACAACATGTTTCAGCATCAATGGGCTTTGTAACTACAGTACATACGCATACAGCACACAACTCCATAATTGTGCAAGAGACACTATTTAGTAGACTTATATGGTTAATACCTCCCTTGGTGTTTCACACGGGCAGGTGACCATTTAAAATAGAAATGACTCAAACATATTTGATGAATGCTCAAAAATGTTATTAAAGTGAAGAGTTTGTTTGCAAAAACCGATAAGTCCATATTTGTCAAATGGAGATATTTGCGGTTAAAGGTCAAGAAAAATAAAGAGAATAATAAGAAAATTTCTGCTTCTTTTGACCATAACTTCAAAAATGTACCTTCATATTGTAGTGACCAATATATCATTTAAAAGGTATTATTTTGAACTTTATGACAGAGACCGTACTTCAAAATCTTCAAAAATGGACTTATCGGTTTTTGCAAACAAACTCTTCAAGTGTTTTGTGCATAAAGATACAATTTACACTTATTTTATACCATGCATCACACAAATATTACAAATGTTAAACAAAATCATGAAGCAATGTACAAAACTTGCCCACAAAACTTTGTGAAGTTACATAACTTTTCTCTTGGAATAATTACTAGGTGACAATGAAATACATGTAGGCCTATACAATAGCATGCAAGAACCGGAACTGTATTGTTTTTCATTCTGGCATTGTCATACAGACAGTAAAGGCAGAATTAATTTGATGAACTCCTTCCATGGAATGATAATTATAAATTCCTTGAACTTATACAGGTTGATTAGCATCTGTCTTGAAACATAATGCTGCATCATTTTATTTGGCCTTGCTGTCTAATACTTGATAACAAAGTCGTAATCACTGCGGCTGCATATAATGCAATTTGGGCTACATTCATGTTGTATCCTGCTAAGATTTAGCAGCAATATTTCACCAAGCAATACTCATTTTGTTGTTTTGAAAGCAATCCTGACTTGAGACATCTTCGAAACACGATCAACTGAAATAATGCAAGCTACAGTGCAGAGTTACTTCAAAGACAATATTAGGGAGCTTTAGATTTTGACGCGCGGACGTTTGAGCCGACGCTTGCGCTGGACGTTCTCCTCTCCCTGCGTCGTGTGGAAAAGTAGCTTTAGATTACGCTGGGACTCAACGTATAAAAAATAAAATCGCGCCTCCATTCCACCATAATTATGATCAGTGCACGAAGAAGCTCTCTACGTCGCAAACTGTGCGGACGTGAAAATAGGCCAGTACGCGTAGTGAAAAACTCAGGCGACGCAAGCTAAAAATAGATTGACTTTACGCGCGCTACTGCGCACGCTCAGAACATTTTTTTTTTCCTTTGAACGTCCGCGCGTCTAAAATCTAAAGCTCCCTATTGAAATGGAGAAACAGACACATAGAAATAATCTGTAACTAAGTTATAATGATGCTATCCCCCTTTTCATCCTCCTGTGACTATATCTCGTCGTCATGGTAACCTGACCTCCATGTATCCCTCCACTGGTTGCAGAGGAGCATGGGCGGCACCCAACCAAACATCACTGAGTGGAGGTAGACTTATATAGTTTTGTGGGTGGGTATACCGCTGTCATGACAACCACAACGGCATGTAGCCACAGCAAGAGATAGCATTTAATATTTTTTTCTTTCTTTTTCTGACATGTCTTTTTTTTTTTTCAATTTGAACATTCCATTGATAGCGAACTATAAAAGCTTCTTTAATAATACTCTCATGCCAGATAATGAACAAGTGTGAGAGAAATAGGTGCAGGAGAAGCAAAATTTTTCATTCCTCAATTTTCATATTTCAGATGCTCTGACTTTCAATTAGTGAATGTTGCAGCAAGTTTAGTACAACTAGTGGATGCAATAAATAAATTGATTTGTGCATCCTCTCTTACGAACAGTGCCTTTGTTTGAAAAGATAACAGGAAATAACAGCAACATTGCTTTAATAAACCATGAACCATGCAATGTGCTATTTTGCTCATGCATGTATTAGCCTGCAAAATCACGGCTCGAGAAGCAAAAGGGCACTAATGCTACAGACTTTGAAGAGTACTACAACATATCCTCTCCTGGCTCTCATCAGAAAAATAGTTCTTCTGACATATTTGTGTTTTTCAACCATTTGAGGGCAAAGATGATTGTGCTATAACATGCATTTCCTACAGACACCTTTGGATTGGATTTGCTATGGATTTAAAATCATGAACATGGAACAAGTGTATACATTGTACCCTGTGTATGTTGTGTAAGCATACAGTGGCCTTTCCCGCCTGTGTTCTACCCTCATCAGTGCAAAAAAGGCTCTAATCAAATGAGCAAAGTCTTTTATCCCATCACTATTAGCATTCTATGATCATCCTTTCTGATGAGTTACACACAAAAAGACATATTCTCATCATTTCATGCTAATGCAGTTACAGATTTCATCCCTTACAGTTCAGTACCATGGGAATCCAAGATGTTGTTTTCTACTCTTCGATGTTGAGAAGAAAACATGCAGCTGATTTTGAATATAATATCATCATGCATACATCTTTCAAAGGCATGTGTGAGATGCAAGCGTTAACTACAGTATCTACAGTGTAAGCTGTTAGTGTTATGCACTCTTCAGTGCATAATATGGCCATGCTTGTTTGCAGAAGAACACAATCTTTTCTTCTTCTTTCTTTTTCCAGGATGATTGCAAGTCTCTACACTATGTACAGAAAACCATGAATGTGATGTGACATGTCCTGTGTCACAACTGACAAATTGTCCACTACCGCAAGTGCTGAAGCATGGTCAGAGTTTCATAGTAGCAAGTTTTATAATGCAACAGCTGAGCCATGCTTTCAATTGTACCATGCTTGACTTACAGAGTGCACATTTTAAGATAGGAGATGCAGAACTGTGTACACACTTTGCTCTAGCCATAAAAAGTATCTCATGTGGTGTATACAGCTTGTAATTAATGGAAAATGACATTTTTTCAAGAATCTCCACATTCAAAGCCCCTGAGAGAAACTGACTCTTACAAAAATATAGATGATGTTATCAAATATAGAGGATGCTATCACTGTCATAGTATAGTGGATACACATCACAGACATCATATGACAATATTCCAACTACACGTGAGCATGAGATTGGATTATAACTACTGTGGATTCTGTGGCAGAAATGGACCTTATTTACTGGTCAAGATTTTCTCCTTAAAATGATTACTCCTCTTTACTGAAGTATGATTATGAAGTCATTATTCACATCATCCTCGTGCTCACTGTGCCCTGTATAACAGAGCCTTGCACTCAAGCTGGTTATACATTTAGACCCCTGTTTAACATAAAGGTGACCTTGAGACTGCCTCTGTTTGTGTGTGTGTGTGTGTGTGTGTGTGTAAATGGTTCAAGGCTGTTTCATGAAATATTTTCACATTAAACTTCATGGAAGCTTGAGCAGCCCTTCCCTCAGGACCTGCCTCCCCCCCCCAACTCTTGGGTCACCTCATGCTTGCTTTCCAAACTCTGCCATTGGGATGTCAAGGTTATTTATTTATTTATTTATTTTCTTTTATTATTTTTCCATCATGAGTGTAATTTTTCAGTCTTAATTAAGAAGTTGCTATTACAGAAATTTAAGACTATGACCGAGGTTGAAAGAAGGAGAAAAAATAGAACACATCTTTAATGCCAGTTAAGCATCGAACCAACTCCAAACTTTACATGTTTCTTTTTTCCTCTAAGGTTAGTTCTTGATGGTGATATTATCATTCATGTTGATATATTAAGAGTAAGACCTTTCACTTTAACACGCAATGACGTGAACAACCAACTCTTCTGGTAAAACATGCACCACATTACTATAAAGCAAATCAGAACAAGACATAAAAGCGTGACTATGAAGTGACACAAACACTCACACCCACACACACACGCATGCACTCACACACAAATACACTCCCTTTGGTGGCCGCTATGAACAGGTTTGACTGTATATAAACCTACCAGAAATTTATCAAAGTTGCAATGTTACAGACGGGCAAGATTTGGAATAATCACTCTCCTTTTCTTCTTCTTCTTCTCTATCTCTCTCTCCCTCTCTCTCTCAGCTATTGCTGTACAGATCAGTATTAAATATCAGCCGGTAAAGTACTCCACCATTATTCGGTGGACAAATCGCGTATCAAAGTGCACATATTGCCTTAAATAGGATACAATCTTTGAGAGAAAATGACTGATATACAAACATTTTGCTATAAATTTTGCATATTTGTTTGAATACTATGAAGTTCTTTACAAACTGCTAGCGAAAATGAGGTCATATTGATAGTATTGATAGATTGAAGGCTTCAGAATACACTATTCGTTACTCAATCTAGAAAAGTTCCATCCATTTGATAACAATTAAGTTTAAAGTGACCACCAATTAGGAAGGTGCCACTGCACTGTCTTGCCAATTCCATTACAAAATATAACAATATTGATCTTTTATGACAGTGAATCTACATGTAGGATGAAATCATCCTAACATTTTTTGAAACCTTTTGTTTTAAATAGTAGATGAAATAATCATACATAAATTTCAGATAGAATAATTGTTGCAAAACATATACAAATTTGTGTTGCTGACCTTTGCTAGAATGACAGCTCAGTAGACAATCTAACTTCAATGCTAAACATCATTATTATTGTTCATACAACAGTGACACATCTTTTTTGAAGCCCAACCGCTTTGTTTCTAGCCAATATGGATTGCTAACCTTTAAAGTGTTCAATTCAGTGATGTTCATTTAAATTAAAATGCTGAGTGAACCACGCTATCAAAATGAGTTTAAGCCTTGGTGCCAAGATGACATCATGGCGATTTATGACCTCAACCAAGCAAATTTGAGAGCATTCTCAATTCATTTACTTGAGTGCATTTTACTCTCAATCATTATATTTGTGCTAAAAGAGAAAAAAGGGTTTGTATGAACCAGGATACTAGTAGGTTACAAATATTGCAAAGAATAAAACTTCTATACAAAAAGAGTTGAGTAACCTACTCTGAATACTGTTTTCAAAATGAATTATCGTTGCTTGCCTTTAATCCTCCTGCCTTGACCACTTTGTAAAATAATGCCACCATTAAATATCCCCAGATTGAACTTACTGTAAATCACGCCATTTCAAATTGACACGCACATGCAGAGATACAGAAATAACAGCACATCCAGAGGAATGTGACTAGAAAGAATATTGACACACTTTCTGGCTAACTGAAAGGAAACACAGGATATACTAAGTGCACTGAAGAGCTTTTAGAAGTGAAGTGAAAGGAATGAATGTAATATTTACAAACTGGCTATGAAGCACTATGCACCTTACTGCAATTACCTCTGTAAATAGTGCAGCACTGATTTCAGATTAACCTATGTACAGTATTTACACATAAAGGAAATGGTTCAGATTGCATTGAGCGAAGAGAGACTATTACCCAGCTATTTCTCCAAAGAGGGAAAGTGTTCCTCATTTGGACTTTATGGCAAGAATATGCGATTGAAACAATTAGGGGGAAACTTACTTGATGGATGATGTGCAGCTGAAACAAATTCCATGTGAAACCACATCTCAGCGAAATGCATGGAGCAAGCTTAGACATTCGTTGTAGCATGGAAACTCCCAGGATAAAGTATTCTGCATAAACCTTGATAATTCTTTGTCATAGTGACAATCACATTCCCCTATTACTTCTCATAAAGTAACAAAACACTTCAATGACACAAGGACTGCTCTTTGTGCATGTATTTGCAGTTGAATCTGGGGAAAACTTCCTTATCCAGGTACCACAGTTTTCTCATGGTTTAGAGTAAGATTCGTGGCACTTTGGATTTACGATCTTCATGTTTTTCTACCCGTCTACTCATTTACTTTGGAAAAAAAAAAAAACAGAAAGATGAAAGAAAAAAAAAAGTATACCCTGCTCCACTGTTGAAATTGATATCTGCAGTCTGTGGTGGGTCAGCTCAAGAAAATGTTCTGATTTGTTACCATGGATACTATGTACTCAGGATGATGCTCTCGATGTCGTTCGCCTGGATCTTGGCATCTACCTCTTCCCCGGCGACCCGGAAGGAAATCTCTGCATCGTACGAGATGCTGATCTGCCCACACGTTGCATTCCACAGCCATCCCTCGCCGCCTCGCTTGTAGATCGTCACAGTGACCTAGTTTTCATGTAATGAAAATCAGAAGACAGACGGAAAGAAGGAAAGAAAAATTGTTCAATATATTGGATCTGACGGAATCAGGATTTCCTATCTAAATGATGCAAAGAGTACGCTCAAAAGAGACTTTCTTTATTGACTAGTCTGTCACATGATCCATAAAACTGCCATTCTTGCCATTTATAGCAAAATATCTGACTGCTTGCTCAGTGACCTTATAAGGGAAATCTCAGTTGAAACCAAAATTCATTAAGATTGCTGTCTAGGATATTTCTCCTTGCGATCACATAATTTGAAATAACTAATGGAAAAAATAAAACATTATGTCAATTTCATGAAATTCCATGCATGCAAATAGCTGAAGCAGGGCTGACAGAAATGCTTTCAAATGCACCAAAATGCAAATAACATGGTGTAAGATAACTACAATCCATCCATTAGTACTTTCCTGGTTTATTGGAAGCAATCAATTTCTTGGGATCATGATCATGTGTTTCTGATACGTAACTAACACATAATTTTGATGGGTGTTTCATAGGTACATCTCATGGTATTTCACAGTGAGTATTCAACATTTTACAGAGAATATACTGCTAAATCATATCACACAAGATAATTTGTGATTTTGGAATTTTCAAAGCAACCAGCACCATTACTCATCAATGTCTACAGCATTCTCATCAGTGCTTCAAACACACACACACACACACACATTCTATCATTGAGATTATATATATATATATATAATTGATGCTTGAAACATCATTACCATAATTGCCTCAACCCATTGAGGACGATTTGATTTTGCTACCATGTACAACACCCATTGCCCATAGACGCTTGCCCGAGTATACTCAGGACTCGTCCTCAACAGGTTAAACATCATACATGCCTACACAAATGCTGGGCACTACATATCAAAAAAACATTCACAACAATACCCTAATACAGAACCTAAACCATTAATGACTTCATATTTCCAGCAAGGCCTCACTGCTCTACTTGCTTTTATTTTCCTTAATAAATTTTCGGAAGTGTAATTGATACCTTGTGTAAAGAATAGATGAATATAGGTGTAGACAACATACGCTATGCAAGCTTAAAACTTCATGCAGTGACAATAGGTTACAACAACAGTGTATAATTATGATCCCTCATAAAAGACTGGAATTTAGAACTGAAATGTACATTGTATGCTTCACTAAACTGCTCTTGATTTGCAATTGAAACTGCTCAGTCCAAAACAAAAAAACAAAACAAAACAAAACAAAACAAAACAAACAGCAAATATGAATAGGATATAAATAAGGAACTGGCTTGTGGTGTTTATATTGCAGCTTTACTGCATTGGTGTACAGCTGCCCAGTCCTGCAAGCAATATACACAATGTATTCTCACCTGAGTAATACGTCTTCATATTGTCAGACTTAATAGCTAAACCACAGTGATAATGGTAAGGTGTGATACTGAGAAAAACAGATTGCTCTCTTTGCAAATGCTCCATCATGAAGTAAAATTATAAAATGTCTCCCTCTTCATGTAGTACATGACTCGATGAAGAGATCTATACAGAATAACATACGCTTTCAGAGTAAATACTTGCTTATCTAATCTCAAATGAAATTGTCATTATTAGTCACACCTCACACTAATTGGCAAAAACTAAAACTAATCACAAAAACTATACACTGAAACTCAGGGATGGACTTACCACAACTCCATCTGAACCAACAAGATACCAGATAGCAGGTGTTTGTAACTGAATAAATCTTTGGCATGAGTCCAAGCAAAACAGCTATGACATCTGTTTTTCACTCATCGACTAGGATGTGACCTCTTTCCCTAGTTAGATGACATGCAATGAATACCTAGTTGACCTCACCAAATGAGCTGAATCCTGGTATGGGTCATTTCCCATTGTTTTTGCAAGAATCGACCTTCTGAGGAGCTTGCATGCAGACTGTAACAATGACCTTTTTTTAACAGCCAACCATTAAAAAAGAAAAAAAAAAAAGCAACCAGACTGATGGGTAATTTCCTTCTTGTTGGGCGATTGATAGACATGCCACTATAGTTTTGAAAATCACATTCACCCTCTATTTACAGGGAATGTACATTAGCTGATGGAGGTGGCTTTCAACTGGAAAGTCAGTCTTCAATTATTTTTCTTTCTCTGAATGAGATTCATTTAGAGTGCATTGTAATGACTGATACAATGCATTTCTATTTTTGTCATATGAAAAATAAAACTTCATGGCATGATCTCAACCATATGCTCATTGAAACAAGACAGCTGTTCCTCGTGCAAATAATGACAGCACTAATTACTGTATGGTTGTCTAACATACAATATATGAATGCCATTACAAATTGTTTTTCACAGAGCACACTGTACATCTGTTCTGTGTCCTATACATGCAAAACAATTGAGCCATGCAAGGTCATACCTGTGGTGAGAAGCCCATAATGGCCCACATTGAGCCAAGAACCGAGCTGCGTTGGTGGCTGAATTCCATTCTGCATGCTGTCTTCCTGTTGAGAGTTAGGTCCTTATTGCCCTTGAAGTCACCTTGAAAAAAAAAACAATAACACACACCACAACGCTAACAATAAGAATTCAAACATGATGGAAAAAACAAATTGCACCAAATATGAAAATCAGGAAGCGATCCTTTCTAACAAATTATAGTACTCTCTGCTACACTAAGCTGTACATGGAAGAAACACAAAACTTAGTGTTTTGAGATCTTATAACGCTACCAAGACTTTTAAACAGCATTTGCTGTGCAGTCTGCATAGAAATAATTAGGTTTGACAAATCTACAATGCATTGCAACAAGTGCCCTATAAACTGCAGAGATAAGGTAACTGCATCTTTTTGAAGTACAGACTGCAGCCTATCAAGAAATATGACAGCACAATCAATTAATTCACTGGGTTCGAAAAGCTGAATTTCTGAGGTTTATTGCAACAAATTTTACTATTCCTTGCTAGTACTACACAAGGTAGAGTGAAAAACTCTCATAAAAACCTTTTGTTGCTCCACTATGGATGTTTGTTTTGGTTGCAGATTTTTCAAAAGCCTCTTTGTTCCTACAGTAGTATGAATGTTGTTGTTGTTTTTTTTCGCAGGCAACACATTACAAGTTTAAGAGAATGGAGTCCCTAGCTCTCTTTGAAGAAATTGGCTAAAGTTTTGTTTTGTTTTTCTCAGCCAAGTCTGTGCAGCTTTTGTATATCTAAACTTGCTTCATCTAAGTTTTTGCCACCAAAAATATGCAGTGACACTTTAATTTGCCAATTCAATGACAAGGTGATGATTTCTGTATCGACATTCCCCTACGACTTAGTGGGACCTCTAAATCCTGCACTGCACAAGAAATATAATGTACATCCCCTAAATGCGGGTCACCCCCCCCCCCACGGTTTGAACTTGCCATATACTTACTCACAAAGTTCCTGAATAATGGATGTCTTTGTCTTAATGTACGTGCCCAAAAGTCTTTGAAAAATATGGAATTGATGAATGCACACAATGTAGAGCAAGAAGGACCTTACCAATGATCTGTTTGCCTCCGTTCAGATTCACAATGTCCCAAGTGCCAATCTGACTTAATACATTCCTCGCAGCCTCCATTGCACCGAATGACAACTGACCTATATGTACAGTATTTAGACAGCAGGGGGAAGAAAGGGCAAAATTTCTCACTTTAATACTGCATTGTTTCCAATTGATTAAAGCTACATTTGTACTTGCTTGCCTAATATGCATTGGTGTGGCCATAACAGGTCTCTTCAGTGGCTACTGCCTCCATTTGAAGTTTACAGAACAAGCCCTTCTTAAAGATCTTTTATCCATTCTATGTTTTTGGAAAATATAAAATTGGTATGAATTTATTACCTTTTTTATATACAAACTCCCCAGCTCACCAATAACAACTACATGATCTGCTGCATTTTGAAATGTTATTACTGCCTCTTAAAACTCCCCACATACAATAGCACGACATCCTACCGAAGTATGACGCGAGCATGTTAGTTCTCATGCACACCATGCTTGGTAATATTTGATCCAACTTTATGAGAAGAAATTCCACAGATAAGGGAAAATCCCATCTACTGTAAAAGTTGTTATTTTTGTGCAAGTAACTTTTCACATTGGGCCAGGTCAGATGAATTCTGCGTGTTTAAAAACTGCAGAATCGGCAAGCAAAAAATATTCGCGTACGAGGTAGGCCTACTTTTATTTTCACACCAATTTCCACTTTTACAGTACTTATCATTATTTACCTTTCTACAATATTGTTGTACACAAAGACCTGAGGCAGCATTGATATACAGTGTTTTATCAGTGTTTCGCTTGCTGAGATGTAGATTGAATAGCTTCTTAGAAACTTTGCCTGGAACAATACCAAAAAACCAAACAAAAAAACAAACAAACAAACAAACAAACATACAAACAAACAAAAACTGTCAGTTTCCAGAGTAATGGACACTAATAATTTTGATATTGTCACCTGAAATAAATGATGGTACCACTGAGTTCGCCAGCTTCCCAGCGTAACTACGGCAGAAGGACTGCACAAAGGTGTCATAACGATCTGGTGTGATGACTTGGTTCTCTGTCCACAGTGAACTGTCCAGCTCTGACCTTTGATTTGTGAGCACCACTCGTGGGGCAAAGAACTTTTCTGCCAGGCACACCCCCTGCCGGACCAGGTGGTTGCGAAGGAGCTGGGACTTGGACCGTACCTCGTTGAGGGCGTTGTTGTGCGAGGCATCGAATGTAACACTCGACTGGGTGTTTGAGTCCTTGATGTGTCGCTGCTGAACCCACGACTTGCCATCCTTGCTGACAGAGATCTTTCCAGACCAGTTCTTAACTTCAATGGAATAAATCCCATACTCTAAAACCACAACCAGATGAAACAAGAGGCAAGGCAATGAATTCTCAGATATAGATTCCTTTCACTGACTGATTCAATATCACTGTATGTCCAAAATTTACAAAGTACATTGTACCTGTAATTCCATATGACTTAATTCCTATGACATTCATGAAAAAAGAAACATTTGTTTTAAACTTTACGAGTGAGATTAAATACCGATTTTTTTTTTTAATGTAATATGGCACTACATGTAAATTCTAAGTATGCTTCCTAAACAAGGGAAAAAGAAGCCTTGCATTTTTTTTCTGCTGGAGGAATGGCCGAGACTCTGAAGATCATCCCTATATTTTGTTGAAACGATAGTTTTTTGTTTTGTTTTTTAAGTGACTTTATTACATTTGAACATCAGGTTTCTCTAGTCGTAAGTGTACCAAGCCTCTTGACAACATGGAATTTGACCACACTAACCAACATTATGAAGCAACAAAAGATGAATGACAGCACCAATGCACATCAATAATACACTTTAGCTCTAAATTCATGCATAATTTGAGACATAAAAAGACTATTTTGGCAAAGTTAAGACATGAGAGAATTTTGCACCTGTCAGCGCGACAACATCGATTTCATGACGCCCGGTCTGAAAAGTGTCTGGAACCCTGAGCCTCCTGAATATGTGGTCGTATGGGATGCCTCCCATTGACACCAGGTCCCTGATTAGCTTCTCCTCTGCATCTCTCCCAGCTCTGACCGCTTCATCTTCAGTATGAGACATGGGGTTGCTAGCCTCCTTGGCCTGCACAATTCTGTTCGTTAGACTGAACATGACACCCGACTCCTGTAGAGAGCCAATGTGATTCACAATAGGTGTACAGCAGGTCATCAGTGCCTTACAGTAATCACACATACATCAAAGTGGGGGAGGGGAAAGGGGAACAATATGATGAGTGAAAAAATCTTACAGCACTTCTTGGCAAGGCAAAGTCCAACATATAAGAGTAGGGTAGTGCTAAATTACGCAACATTGCAATAATATCTGGGAAGCAAAACTTAAGTCTACTGAGAACTAGTCAGAACAACTTACCTGAATTGCACTGGTCACTGCTGGTATTGCACTATTTTACAAGACTACGTCAAAAAGTATTGTACATCAAAACGTATTGCACAATCCAAGGAATAGATTACGACACAAGCATGGCAAGCAACCACTGCTGGCACAGCTGACATTACAATTTTCAGGCCGGTGTTGAGGGCATGGCCAAGATAGAATAGAACCTCGCTTTTAAACACAAGCCTGCATAGCTGCACCTATTCCTCAACTTCACTTAATGTAGCGACCCTCAGCTCAAAATGCAAATCCTTTCGCCTTCATCGATCTGCCTCTGGCAAACTGCGTTTCTTTGTTGACATGCGAGAATGTTTACATCTTTTGCTGCTGTCTTCATGGCTTCAATTATCACAAGTTTCCTTCACGAAAATGGGGGGTTTCTACTCACTTTTACGAAACTACTTTTGCAATAACATCACCATCATTGGCTGCACTTTGCATGACTTGCTGACGCTTATCTCCGGCCAGGAGCAGTCCATGGACAGCAGAGGAGAATAGAAGTATCTTGTGACAATGCGTCGATTGTTGCCATCTATTACGGAGATTAGAGGGACTTGAGCTCAGGAACGGTTGGCGATGATGGTGCATGCTGTGACGCATAAAGCTTTCATACTGCAGCGTCGTGTGTGACAAAGAAATCCAATCGTGTAGATCGACCAGCTGCTCTGATGTAAACAATGATGACGTAACTCAACAAAAACCAATACGCGTGTAAAGATTTGTATCCTTTACATTTTCCATTTACTTTAGTTTTAAAGAGATGATAAAAGATTTAGAAAAAAATATCAAAATAACAGATCATTAGTCAATCAGGAAACATTTTTGATCTCAAACATTCCAAGATGAAGTTTAGATTATTGTCATATTGCAAAGTATTTGATAACAATGTATGAACGAGCCTAATAAGTAAAAAGCAGCGCGCGCGGGAATCCCAGCTTCCGGTATCATTTCAAAATTTATTCGGTAAGTTGCAGTACTATTTACCCAGAACTCTGATTGTCTGAACGTGTAATTTCAAGTTAAGCATCACCGGGGCACTTACACCATTTACATAATCCTTTTTATCATAGTATTATCTAATGGAAGGGCAGGCAGCAGGTTGTTTTAAAATAAGAATGAGATTGTGGTTGGGAAGTACGTAAATATGAATGAATGGGACTGGGCATATCATGATATTGTATCGACACATCCGTGGTCAAATCAGGTGAGTTAGCTTACGCAGTTACGTGAGGAAGACCGTGTCCTTGGAATTAATAGCCAGTTCGGGGTTCCACTTTGAGCATGAGCAGAGCATGCTGGTTTTTTATTCACTGAGATAAGCATCTGTGATGTAATGATTATTCAAGTGATCATTATGAGTGGTGCTTGCCAGCACATCCACCTGACAGCAAAAACGGAATTTGACAATATCAATAGAAAAAGATTGTTAATACATTCAATGAGAAATAATGAAATTGATGCTTTCAAAAGTGCTAATTGATGGATCATTCTGGTCACTTGGTCTACGCAAGTTCATTCTTTGTTTGAGCATGACTGATGAATTCCATAAATTGTTACGTCGGGTAAGCTGAAATACCTTCTCTCGCTTGAAAACTCGTGGAGTGCCTAATCAACTGAGAAAGAAGAAAGGTCATTTGTACCGATGTGCCCATGAGCTAATCCCGAACTGGCTTATTGCTTGCCATCGTATGCAGAAAATAAGCAAATTGTGAATGTTTTTTTCGTCCACGTCATTGGCGTTTCAAGTTCAAAGATAAACTGCGCACTCTACTTTGATCGTTGATTGGAAAAACTAAGTTTTTGAAATTCATATGGGTGTTTTGATTTTTTTTTCCACTTTTTTTTTTGACAATCTGAAAGGGTGTTGGGGGGAAGGGGGGTTGCTAGAGCCTAGAGGGTGAGGTACCTCACCCAGCACATCCATAGGGACAGTGGTAATAATACATGTACATCCCCCACAGCAGGGTCTAATGAGAAGCTTCCATCTCGACTCTGTCTTAGAGCCATAGAGGAGAGCCATCAAAGTAAACAATTACAGTTCGACCTCGATTATCCGGCCTTCTTTTATCCGGAAATCTCTATTATCCGGACGCGCTCACGCAGTGAAGGCCTTTTTTTTTTTTTTTCATCCAAAAATTGAGAAAAACGCAGTGACTTTCATGGATCTATTTCACTAATTTCATAAGATGTGCATGGTAGGTTTCTCAATATCTAATGAGGTAGAACATGTATGCCTAGCTGCCAGTGCACTGGGACGGCAGCTTGGACGGTAGCCCGACCAGACACTGTTACGCTATGCGAAAACAGCGTCTGACGAGCACGGCATGCAGCCTCGAAGTGAGGAACCTCAACACAACTACAAAACTTAGAAACATATATACTTTTCTCCTTTAAACAGAATACTTTACTCACGTTAAATGCATGTTTCTATTACAGAAGAATAGTTCGCCACACTGGGTCCATGGAGACCACTTGCGATAAGTCCGTGGAACAAATAAATGACACTTTCTGGCGCAATTCCTGACCGTCAGGCTTCGTCGTTGCTGGATTCAAAATGGCGCCTTGACTTATGCGCATGCGTGACCAGATGTGCTCCAGAGCGAGCGCGTGTGCGTTGAAAGTGTCGAACAAACCTTGGCGTCTGCTACACAATAACCGTGGTATGGAGCTCAATGTTCCTCGCCCGACCAGACGCCAGCCGCCGCCAAGCCCAGTACATATGGCTTTGTATACTAGTAACCGTGACGTACCATGTACAGCAACTGGGCTGTGTATAGTTACTTGGACGGCAGCTATATACATTAACATTGTGTCTCCCATATCCGGCCAATTCACTTATCCGGATGAGCGCCGGTCCCGACATGGCTGGATAATCGAGGTCGAACTGTAATATTACAATAAAATACAAGATGGTCCAGCAAAGGTGCGCCTGCTATGTGACAGGTGACTTCAACCAAACATCCAGTGTGACAGCCATGCTTAACAACCTGCAGTGGCATTCCTTACGGGATAGACGCCTTCACAGCCGCCTGGCTATGATGTATCGCATCCGCTTTAACCTTGTTGACATCGCTTGGCAGTCCTACCTCAGCGAACGGACATCAGCCACTAGAGGACACGGTTCTCGACTGCAGACGTTCCAATGTAGCAATCAGGCATATGCTTCTTCCTTCTTCCCAAGGACCTGTAAGGACTGGAACAGCCTCCAAGAGGACCCAGCTTCTTCTTCTTCTCTCGACGCCTTCCGGCTTGTCTTGAGTGGGAAGAAGAAATAGTTTTGTCTCCAGAGGACACAAATTTTTACTTACACATTGTATATAAGCACTTGCACAAAAGCTACAATATCCTGTCTTAGATGTGTGTTTTGGGGTCCACACACTCACACACATTTCACAGTGCGATAATCTTCAAAACTTGAAGTTGCACTCTACCTGGAAGAAGAAAAGAAGAACACTCCTCCAAGCAGACAGATTTTTCTGTCTAAGTTAGGCGTGACCAACTGGACCACTGTAATTATAGAATATTAAATTCATGCACACTCATAAGTCATTGGTCATAGTACCTACTAGTACTACTTATGCACAAATGGCACTTGATGAGATTGCTTATTCAGAAAGTACCAGAATATATTTTATATGAACTTTACAATTTAGATGTATACAGTCATAGGGTGGTTCTATTTTATCTTAACATAAATAACATCTTAAAACTTTTTTTTTAGTTTGATTGATGCAAATAGGACAGAATATTCACATATTTCATAACGCTGTGCAGTGTTTCTTTTATCATAAAATTTTGTTTTCTATCAATTTTAATTTTTTTTTTTCAGTTTTTTTTTTCTTTCTAAATTTAACTCCTTACAATGATTTTCTCACATTGAAATTTGCCGTTGAAGGGTTGACAATGACAACAATGCCTTCGGCTGAACCTGCAACTTTCCAGCGTCCCTCTTGCCAGTATGAGAACCTCTCCTCCCGCTTTGAGCTGAAGAATCGCAGCTTTCAGCGACAGTATGCCCACCTCTATGCAGAGAGGCTGAGTTGTATGAGGCCACGCTTGCTGAAGGTGGCCCAGGAAAAATGGGGTAGGTAGTTTCCAACTAGTCTGTGTTGCATTATTAAATATGTTTGTTTGTTTTGTTTTTTCTTCAAAATTGCTTAATTTTGTCTCAGGTGAGTCAAAGGTATTAAATTCTTTGTTTTGTTGCTATATTTCATGATAATGCTAATCTACATGTACTTGCTCAGTATTGGATATGGATTTCTGATTGGGAGGGCTTAAAAGTAGAAACAGACACAACTTGTTAGTGTAAAAATGAGATTCCATGATGTGTTTTCTTTGTTGTTTTGTTTTTATACATTTTTGAACAGATGCTAGTATGCAATCTGTGATAACATTAGAATTGATTTATTTACTCTTCATGTCATTTTTTCTCTTAATGAGTTTGTGATCATGAATGTAATTTTTATGAAATATTGATATAATTCTCAGTATGATTATGATTATATGATTATATGTTATAATAATAAATATGTTACAACAAAAATGATGATGATAATAATGGTAATAATTATGATGATGATGATGATACTGAATATACAACTGTACAATTCTTCTGTGCCAAATGCTTCTAACTTGACTGTATAGCTGGATCTGTAAGGGAAAAGAGAGGAGATTAGTCACCATTGTCTTAATATTTTCAGGTCGCGATGCTCCCCGTCGCCAAATCTACCAACTGAAGAAGGGAGAAAAATGTTTTGTCATCGGGACACTGTTCAAGAAGATGGAGCTGAAACCAAATATCCTCAGAGAAATCAGCGAAGATGTAAGTTTAGAGCAGAATGCATTGCAATTCATCACAGTCATGTATTTCTGTCAGCTCTGTGTGAATAGCTAGTGGCAAATGGAAGGAGTCTCTCAGTTATTTTTATGATTATTTAGAGTTACAAAGCGCAACAAAATTTTAAGTCGTCCTGATTGTGTGCTGAGTCTTCAGCATCACCTAAAAGTTTAGATGTTTTTGAGTAGGGGGTGTGGCTATCGTGAGATTTGATGACCAAAAAGATCATTAAAAAAATGATTACAAAAAAATAAAATCAGGTGTGATGACAAAAGGATTCTAAGATTCCAGTAGTGTAAGTGTTACCATGATTTTTTATTGATGTTTTGTTTTCGTAAAATACAGTGGATTCCTGTGATAACGAAATCCTCGAGACCAGCAGTTTTCTTTCGTTAATTTAATATCAAAATTCCGTAAGGAGTGAACAAACAAGCAATAAAAATACTTAGAGCAGATAATGTTGCAGCCTGATTTTTTTATTTTGTTGTAACCAAAGTTTCGTTATAACAGTGTTCATAATAATGGGAGTGGACTGTATTTTTTCATGTACTTACAGAGAAATCTGACACCACAGCCTCCCAGGGAACGATTCACGTCTGACGATGATTTTGTTGTGCTCGAGGATGAGCTGCAGAGGGTGAACTTAGCTGGTGATATCAATGTTCAGACCACCATGACAGGTGAGTGATATACATGGAGGTGAATCCATTCAGTTATAGTTGTGTGTGTTGGGATGATATGCAAACACACCAATTCCGACTTTGCCCAAACATCAGTTAGGACATGTAGCAGGTCTTCCTGCAAAACAAGTTCCATTTCCAAAATGATGATTTGCTTCAAGGTGGTAAATTGAAAAATTCTTTTGACAAATTACTGAGATATTATTGGCACACATTCATTTATAACAATGCCATTTTAATGTCTTTGAAGTACTTATTTTTATGATCTTCTGTGTGTATTTTTGTTCTGCTGTTCTACTCTTCTGCAAACAAATTGTTGTAGAGTATGCAAGAGATTGGAACACATCAATATAAACAAAATGTTAATGATTCAACACTTTTTAAGACTTCCACAGAGTGTTTCATGAATGTTTCAACATTTATGGAATCCATGTTTCACTAATGGTTCGACATTTACGGAATCCATGTATATGCTTGGAGAGTTTCCCTGTTCAAAGGATATTCAATGGCAGAGGTAAAAACTGATGTGACCAGGTTCTGTGTCTGTTACATGGCACATTTTGGATCGGCAAACTGGAATCTTTTTGTCCTCATGTGCAGGTGTAGTGATGGCTGTCCTAGGGCAGGAGAATGAGGATGGCATGTTTGAGGTGGAGGACACATGCTATGTAGATCTGGCTGAACCTGACGTCGTGCCCAAGTTTGAAGAGGATAGGTGGGTCATGATGTGCACAATATGACTGTCAACAGTTTGGAACCTTTTAACTACAGTAAAAGAGGAAATTTTTGCTGTGTTGAGATTTTCGTGCATTTGCGCAACCAGAAGCTAAGTATAAAAAAAAAAAGCACGCAAATATTTTTGTTTACCATATGTTCAAGTAGTTGATGTTTTGTTTCTGCTGAATGAAAAACATGCGAAAGTCTTTTTATCCGGCCAAGCGCAAAAAATCATTTGCACAAAAATATCCACTTTTATAGTATTCATCTACTAAATTATTATTGGTGATATTATTGATTATAATTATCGATATTTTTTATCATTGTTTGATGTTGGTGTCTTTCTTATTCATCATTTCAGCTTTTACAGAGTATGTATGCTGAAGACTGAACAGTGTTATGACTGAAGAACATAAGTATACATACATACATATACACATTGGGCATCAAAGCAGAGGAACAGATGCTGCTCACTTATTTGAAGAAGATAGGATCTCATACTCATTTCAAATGCTAGTACCAAAGAAAAAGGAAGGAAAAAAGACAGAACATTTGTTATGCTTTTGAGTTTGTTCAGGTTTATATGTTCCAGTATTTCTTTGTGTGACATATCTCCTGTGAATTATGTGTTCGTGAGTGCAAGCATGCAATAACGATTGAAAGTGCATGTGCACTTTGAACTTTGAACCTTTCACCTTCCTTCTGTTTTGCCAGGTACATTGTACTGATGTGTGGGCTGGGGGTGGGGAGCGAATCTACTGATGTGATGAGCCTCCAGCTGATGTTGGACCTCATCACAGGCCAGCTTGGCACCGAGGAGCAGCAGGAGATGTTCTCCAGGGTGGTGCGGGTCGTTGTCGCCGGCAACTGCCTCAGCAAGAGCATGCAGGACAAAGATGTCCTCACCACGGTAAGCAGGGGGGGGGGGGGGGAAGCAGATTGAAAATGTTGTGCATTCTTACAAGTGCTAATTAGGTCAGGTGATGTGTGCTATTGAGGATAGAAATAGTCATGGTTCAAGGAAACCAAAACCCAAAGAGAAATGTGGATTGAGTGAAAGCAGCAACATTAGTAGAACACATCTGGGGAAGTTTGAGGAAAATCAGACAATGGGTGCAAAAGTTATGAATTGTTAAAGTTTTGGTGTTGAAACAACTGGATGACAAGACTACTAGAGGTTATGACATGTTTGGACAACAATACAAAGAAAATGTAAAGGGAATTCAACAAAAATTTATTTTTCAATGAAAATTACATATTCCATCAACTTGATACTGACATATGTTAAGGGTAGCAATTATTCCCCCTGCTTTTTGAAAGCGGTTAGTCAAGTGCTCTTTCATTATGCTAGAAAAGTGAATTTTTGTAGAATTCCCGCAATATTTTCTTTATGTTGTTGTCTACACATGACATCATAACCTCTAGTAGTCTCCTCATCCACTGGTTTCAACACCAAAATTGTAAAAATTCATAACTTTTGCATCGATTGTCCACTTTTCCTCAAACTTTCACTGATGTGTTCTACCAATGTTGCTGCTTTCACTCAATCCACATTTCTCTTGGGGTTTTGGTTTCCTTTAAAGTTCACAGGAGTTGTTTTGGCTCAGTTGTTAAGACCACAGACTACCTATCATGATGCACCTGGTTCAAGTCTCTCGGCTGCAGCGATCGTGCCCCTAGTCAAGGCACTCTAGTCTACCATTGTCGAGCCCTTCACAGGGAGTGTGAAGTCGACAGTTCCATGGTTCCTAGCTTACATGCATTCAGTGCTTCCTTAGCATTAGTGTAAGAACAAGTCAATGTTACATAACACTACCCTCTTTATGTAGGAACATTTGTCTTTGCATGCTTTTATTGTTGTTTTCTGCTTACCGCATATTGTTGTTTATTCATATCTATTGCTATTTATCTCTTCCGTTCCTGCAAATGTTCCACCTGATCAGGCCAAGTATCTCACCAGGAAAACCCAAGCAGGAACTGTAGAAGCAATGAAGTCTTTGGATGATTTCCTGATTCAACTCACGGTGAGTAAATCTAGCATCAGTTTGCTGTAGTTCCAGGAATGACATGACCTTTTGCATACAATTTACTTTGCTGCCAGCCAGCCACTCATGTAAACTAGTGTTGGTTAGATTGGGTTCTGCAAGAAGGCAAAATTTAATCAAGGAAGATTAAATGGGCATAAAGAGCTGGATTGTAATTGATGAAATGACTGAAATTCTTACCCATGGGAAGGCATCATGAAAATTGCTTGAATCTGCTGCTGTGACAATGATAGCAATTTTTAAAATCCAATTGAGCTCTCCTGAGATTCTAACTATCATGTTATCCATGTAATTTTAAAGCAAGTCACAATCAGCCACTGGGAATGGCAAGAGAAGCTTTAGTGCCATAAGTGATTTCTGGAACCTCTGGACAAAGTTTATGAAGAAAAAAAATGCTGTAATACAGCATCTTGAAGATGACCTTGGCCACAGTATTAATGTCAAGCAATCCTTTTTCACTGATTTTTCACTGAAATATTGGTTTTGTCCCTCAGCATTTTGGTGCAAACTTTAACGTGATTAAGTTTACTGCTGGTTGCACCACCTAGTATTTCCCTCCATTGCTGTTTTCTTTGCGTAGAGCTGTGTGCCAGTTGACCTCATGCCTGGGGAATATGACCCTGCCAACAGTAGTCTTCCACAACAGGCTCTTCATCGCTGTATGTTTCCCCAAGCTGGTCTTTACCCTACCTTCAACTGTGTCCCTAACCCTTATGAGGCCAAGATCGGAGGAGTTAGGTAAGTCGAATTCGTGCCCAATATCTACACATGAAGTGATAGAATTAAATATTCTTCCTCCAACAGGTAATTAGTCAAGTGTCTGATTCATTGATAAGAGACATGTGCCGCCATATTTTGTCTTCCTACCAGTGAGTCTGTGTTGTCCCTGTCAACCAGGCCTGTTTGATACTACAAATATGTTACATGGTTGACAACAATTCAGGTTTTTTTTTTTACCCTTGCTGAGACTTTAATATATTCGTTATTTATGGCGAACATGCACTCTTTGTTTAAATTGCTATTACTGTAAATTCCATAATGTAGTCATTTCCTAATGTATCAGTACTCATTCCTTACATACTTGCTTGTGATTCTCATATTCATTCATTTGTTTGTTCACACAGAGTGCTAGGCACATCTGGGCAGAACTTGACCGATATCTATCAGATTACAACGATGGACGACCGACTCACGATCCTGGAGGAGACACTGAAAGTGGGCCACCTCGCTCCGACAGCTCCAGACACGTTAGGTAGGAGCAGTCACATTTTTTCAGGAGGGGTGCTCACCAAAGTCAAGTTGTCATGATCACAGTTGAGGTGGGAATTTTCTTCAGTTTGTCTCCCTAAGCGAATGAAATTTGTGAGATTGCAACTGGGTATTTTCAACAAACATGCCAAAAAAGAAAAAGAAAAAGAAAAGAGGAACCACAAGACTCGAACATGTTTGTTAGATTACAGATCAGCAGTAGTGATCTTACAAATTTCATTTATACAAGGAGACAAATTGAAAAAAATTCACACCTCAACCTCTCTTGCTTTTTTGATCACAGTTGTTTGAAAAAACAAAGATAAATCCATGAACTTTTTCTGTGTGATAACAGAAGACATTCAGATCAAATTTGTGAAAGATAATATATCTTTAAAGATAATAAAAAGTTTTGGTACCTCAAAAGTGTCCTTGAATTTCCTTGTCTTAGTTTGTGTTTCAGGTTAAAGTACCTTTCATATAACTAACACTGTGAGACTTACTCGCCCCAAAGTGCTCTCATGTCTTAGTAATCATGCAATTAACTGCGATCAGCAGCCCCATACGCATAGCGACCAGCAGTCCCATACGCATAGCGTAATCGGGCTTCGCATTGTAGCATTCAGGATCATGACAGATTTAGTATCGTACGGTAAATGTCAACTTAAAATCCCATAAATTCGTCAATTTGAAGACTTACCAATTAAGTTGAAGTATTGAAAACAGGCTTCGGGCAACGTTTGGTTCTGCCTATAGTCCCTTTCTGTTCGAATTGATGACTGAATGTGACTCGGTCGACAGGACCTTAGGAGAGCTACATACAGTACACTGAATACTACGGCCACTGCATGCGAACACATCCAATGCACACAGATTTCAAATCCATGAACGGATAAGATGTTTGTGTGCGCATGCGCTGGCCATGGTATCCAGTGTATGTAGCTCTCCCAAGGTCCTCTCGACCGAGTCACATTCAGTCATCAATTCGAACAGAAAGGGACTATTGGCAGAACCAAACGATGTTCGAAGCCTGTTTTCAATACTTCAACTTAATTGGTAAGTCTTCAAATCGAAGAAATTTTTGGATTTTAAGTTGACATTTACCCGCGATACTAATTCTGTCATGATCCTGAATGCTACAATGCGAAGCCCCATTACACTATGCGTATGGGGCTGCTGGTCGCAGTTAGCTATGCGTACAATGGGCTGCATGCTGCTGGTCGCAGTCAGTGGTTTCGTACAATATTTATCGACGCTGTACAGCGTCGGCTCTGGTACGAAACCATTATTGCATGATTACTAAGACATGAGAGCACTGTGGGGCGAGTAATTCTCACAGACAACGTACTTTAACCTGAAACACAAACCAAGACAAGGAAATTCAGGGAAGCTTTTGAGGTACCAAAACTTTTTATTATCTTTAATTGTCATGCATGCTTTTGGTATGAAGAGTGACAAAATCGCTGAAGACCATGATTTGGTCATGGCAGCAATGCTACACCCTGATTTTACTGCCTCATAGCTGTTAAAAATAGTGTTGTCATATTTCTGGTGAATATGGTAGTTTGCCACAGGTAGAGTACCATGAAAGCAAAGTGTTCTGCTTAGGGAGCACCTGTCCTGACTTGCTCTGCTCTCCAGGGTCTTTGGTGTCATAGAAAGCCTGGAAAAGTTGTTAAATATTGAAAATGTTTTTCCAGGCCTGGAACGTCATGGAAAATGCAGAATTAAAGATGTATCGCGGAAAAGTGATGGAAATTTGTAGGTTTGTATATTTTTTGCCTTGAGTGATCTTTTTTTTTTTTGCGATGTTATTTTGTTTTTGAAAAAAACATTTCATCAAATTAATTCGGACCAACTCGTCTACCACACACATTGTTGATGTGGTATACACACCAACATTTTATATGGACACTATTTATCTAATAGCAATTTCCAGTTATTTAGCATCAACCAGTTAGGTTTTCATAAATTCGCTGCCCAACTGAATTTCTAAAATTTTACGTGGAAAAGACATGGAAAAGTCATGGAATTCAATTTTGTAAAAGATGCAGAGACCCTGATGTATTGTCTCTTTAAACCTGGACAAAGCACTCCAGTCTGTGTTACATGTCCTCATGTGGTGTTCTTTCACTATTAACCTGTTGAGGACTAGTCCCGAGTATACTCGGGTAGGTGTCTATGGGAAATGCGTGTTTTAACAAAATTAGCCCATCCTCAACGGGTTAAATTGATGTCTCATTGATTAATGTCTGTGGCATCATTCTGTCTTTTCCAGCCCTACGTCTGGCTAATCCTTGTATCATTGTCTCATTACCCCTTCTCTCCCCTCATGTTATTCCTCCAGCGTGCTACCCCTACTATGACCAGGACCCGTTCATCATCAATGACTGCCCAGCCATCTACTTCGCAGGCAACCAACCAAAATTCCAGACAAAGAAATGGACAGGTGAATACGCAAATCAAATTTCTATCATCAAAGGAGATAAATAGATCTAGATTAAAAGAAAACAAAAACAAAACAAAACAGACAAACATACAAACATGTCAATGACAAAAACCAGTTGTATACACAGGATTATAGTGATAGAATAGTAGGTTTTTATAACACAAAAAAGAGCAATTATATTCAGATATTTTGTATGTGACTTCAACAGACATGATCTTCACTGACCTTAAGAGGACCTGTAACCTAAAGTGGATAGAGAAATATGTAATGTGTTTAAAACTAGAATGTGATATTAGCACAGGAGTAACTGTTGCATCAACGTAACAATATATGTAATAAGTTTGCTTACCTATTTAAGTTAACAAATGTCACCGTGATAGAATATCAAGTTTCTTGGTTGAAGGAATAAAAATGAGTGTGCACGGGCATGCGCTAGCAGTTTCAGATTGATAAAGCATATTTGAATTCTCCAAAACTTTTATTTCTCTATCAATATTTCATCTTCTCAGGATCTGGTGGCAAGGATGTACTGTTGGTCACTGTGCCAAGTTTCCACGAAACTAAATCTTGCGTGATCGTCAACCTTCGCACGTTGGACTGCCAACCATTAGTCTTCTCTTCAGACCTCAATGCGAGCTGATCGGCCAGACAGGTTTTTTGTGCTGTTGTTTTTTGAAGATCCATCAGGCCAAAGCACAAGGACAGCAAAGAAAGCCAATGGACTGAGTTTTTTTTTTTTCCTCACACAGTGCCAAACACATTCTGATGTCTTGGCATGAAATATTCTTCCTCCCAAGCTCATCGAATGGTGCCATGGGAACCTAAATATTTCGGCAGTGGCACCTTAGTGAGAAGATTGATGGGATTTCTGTACCTAGTACATCCACAGACAGAGAAGATATGGAAAGATGTCTTGTAGAATGTTGTGTACTTCTGGAATTGTAATTTCCTGTTCACAAAGTGTGTCTTCAATATCTTTTCAAAATAGAGGAAAAGATAATGCCTGAGCATGATAGTAACTCCCATACTAAATTGCAATTCTGCCTACTGCTTTGGAAGACAAAATGATGTCTATGATATGGCAAGAATTTCATAGGATATTCCAGTTTTGCGCAACGTTGAATGCACCTTAGTGTTGTGGAGGAAAACATGTAGAATCAGAGAGCAATGGCTGAATACTGTTATTGTTTTGTCACAGTAGTTCTGCCTTTATGTAAGGGCACATTCAGTACCCTGCTACGTTTCAAAATTATCACTCTGAATTCTAATTTCTCCTCAATGTCAATTATTCATTTTGGGAACAGATCAGAATTTCTACAGCCGACCTGGAAGTCAACATTGGGATATTTTCGGCCTACTCACAGACAGGCAGATTTTTGTGCACTTGAATTCAATAATTCTGTCCATACAGGCATGATCTCTCATATTTCACAAAAC
The DNA here is from genome assembly GCF_964275005.1 of Diadema setosum. Classification (NCBI taxonomy): domain Eukaryota; kingdom Metazoa; phylum Echinodermata; class Echinoidea; order Diadematoida; family Diadematidae; genus Diadema; species Diadema setosum. The sequence goes on along the minus strand of NC_092692.1, from coordinate 4,167,185 downwards.
TGGTGATATTCATGTAATCTGTTATTGTATCAAACATCTTTGATGTCAGCTTGTGAAATGTAAAATTATCAAGCAGACTGTATCTGTGTCTGTGTGTGTGTGCGTGTACGTGTATGTATGTAAATGATAGTACAGTCAACCTTGTGTAAGTTAAATCTTTTTGGACTGAAGAAATAGCTTAGACTTACAGAAAATTTGACGTATGAGGGATTACATTAAATACATTAGACTATAAAGAGAAGAGGACTTGAAAAGACCTTCAACTTCGGCGATTGTTCAACTTATGAGAGGTTGACTGAATGTACAGGCGACTTGCATTATAACGAAGTCCTCGGGACTGGCAGTTTTTTTGTAATATTGAAACTTGACTGTAACTGAACTAATAAAGTATATACTCTGTAATGAAAACATACAAACAGTGCATATATTGTATGTTATTCATTGTCCACTCATCATACACTGCACTTGATGTGCTGAAAAGCAAGATATGTTAATGCAATGAAATGCCATGAATAATTTAATTTAAATTTAACGTTCAAGAGAGCATAGTTGTTGTTAAGCAAGTTGTTTGTTCTTTACTTTCATGCTTAGTGTGAAAATGCATATACACGTGTATGAGAAGTGATGGCCTAGAATTCTATATCTTTCCTTCTTGCTCCCCACTTCAAAGCATTCGAGACACACCTCCACTTCACTATACACAGGGCCGGCGGAACTGGGGGTTGGGGGGTTGGAGGCCCCCCCACCCCCCTTTTTTTTTTTTTGCACAATACATAGGAATACATAATTATACACATAGGGTATAACCACTTTGGCCCACCTCCCCACACCGGAATAGAATGTGGTTAAGCTTTTGACGTTTGCCAGCCGATGAAGCGCGGTAACGGTTTTTTGTTTGTTGGTTGTTTTATTTTTTTGTTTTGTTTTTTGTTTTTTGCTTGTCTGCTGACGAAACCCAGAAATGGCAGCATAAGTTGCATATGAAGGCCTTTTTCTTATTTGTTTGTTTGTTTTGCTTGTTAACTGATGAAACCCAGAAATGGCAGGATAAGTTGCAGGTGAAGGCCTTTTTTTTTCTTTCTTTCTTTAATGGCACCAGAAAATATAGAGTGCGCCCCCCCCCCCCCCCCCTCTTTTCAAATGTGGCACCAGCCATGATACAGTACAGTGATGTCAGTAATTCTGTATGTCTTATTAACTACTCAAAATAGAGCAGATTTCATCTAGGCTTTTTTGTGTCACTGCACAAAATATTTCTCCACAGTGTTTTGTTGCACAAGACCTTAGTTTGCCATGTGGGTATTTATCTGGGCATGTGAGCAGATTTCAGGGGATAACTACATGTAGTAATGAGAACTGAACATTTGTGTACCATTGAATATACCAGTATGTGCAGAATAAAAGTTAAAAGTTTAAGTTCAACTTTTTCATTGATTTTTTTCCCCCCATACTTTATTGACTTCAATAAAGTGGTATGGACATGCTGTATTTTACATGTACAATATATTGATGTGTAAATAAAACTTGTCAAGTAAGAGAAAAAGCCCTCTTCCATATTTGATAGAAGTCATACGCCTTGGTGACAAGCATCAGTAATCCTCCATAAGATATAATTTCATTTCTGCTAAAAAGGTGGTTACAAGTAAAGCTGTAATGGGTCACACAGCCATTGTTGCATCACTGCCAAATAGTGTTTTAAAGGCATTAAGTTGATTTTTTTTTTCTCTCTCTCTCTCATAAATGTAAGAAGTTATGTTATGAAATTGTGGGTTTTTTCTGAAGCATGTGTAGTGTATGTGTGATTTACCTATTTTCATACCCACATGTTTGAATTACAGGGGATAGCAACAACGGCGTAGCCAGGATTTGATCTTAGGGGGGGCGGTTAGTCTGCGAGGGAGCGAAGCGACCGAGCCCGAGCGAGCGGAGCGAGCGAGGGGGGGAGGGTGTGGGAGGGGGTGTCCCCCTCCCACGGTGAGAACTTTTTGCATTTTGATGTTGTAAATGGTGCAATTTGATGCAGGCTTTTGCACGCTTTATTGACGTGAAACAGTCCCACTTGTTTAAGGTAGCAGTATATTTTGATATAGATTATTATTGAACAATTTTCCTACAAAATGGTATGATTTAAATACACTTCTTGTATTAATTCTTTTCACTGAATATCAGGAAATTGTCATTCCCAAAAATCAACTAGGTCTAAAGTGGGTAACAAGCAATGGAATGGTGGCAAGATACCTCTCCCATATTCAAGGGAGCCTTTTTTCAGTTTTAAGCTTTTAGAACTGAAATTCAACAATCTGGCGTACACTTTTGTTGGAATATCTGGAAATTTTTCAATCAGAAGAGAAGTGTAGCAAGTCTGTGGAAGGAGATTCTATATAATTTTCTGATTGCAGTTAAACGTTTTGGTGCACACATTTTGTGTCATATTTGGAAAACTGTTTATGTTCAAAGTGTAGCCACAGTCTACATGCATGGGGGGGGGGGGGGGAGGGGCGGGCGAGCAGGAAGAAGGTGTAGGCGAGTGTTATCTCCACCCTTCCCGTACGATGGAGCTTTTGCCTTTTTTAAGGTTGAAATTGAGATATATCGTATACGCATATACGATACGATTGATGGAATATATGGGAAATCATTAAAAAAAAAAAATGATGTGGGGGGAGGGGCTTAGGGAGGAAAGGGTCGATAAAAAAGGGAAATTCCCCTTGTACATGAGGGAACATTGAGTTTTCGGAATATAAGTGATAAGTCATGTGCACTCAGAATTTTTCATAATTTTTTGTAAATCTAAAAAGTGTACTAAGGCTAGGGAAAGAGGCACAGAGGGGGAGGGTCTGGGAGGGGGATCCAAGCACGAGAGATTTTGCATATTTTGAACTGAAATTCAACGATATTGTGCACACTTTGAGTGAAATATTCAAAAAATTATGATCTTATTTGATGAAAGGTTGAAATGGAGATCCGCTTCATGTGCATGCATACAGTATACACGCATTTTTTTTTTCCGCCTCGCAAATCCCCCGTCCAAATCTTAGGGGGGGGGGGGGGGCGACCGCCCCCAACGCCCCCCTGGCTATGCCAGTGGTTAGCAACCCTTTCATTATGACATCCATAACACCTACAGGGCTGCAAACTTCTGATCTGAATAAATTGTAGTTTCATACCATGAAATTGTATTTGAATTGATTCACCATTTTTATAGTTGTCATTGCGGAGGGTCCTGTTGTATTTTTTTTTTTTGCGGGGGGGTTTTGGTTTTTTTGTTTGTTTGTTTTTTTGGGGGGAGACTAATTAACAACCCGATAGCCATCCTATCAATATGCAACTGATATTGCAATTCAAGTCAGTAGGCCGTCTATGGTCATGATGGAGTTAAGGTAGAAACTTGCATGATTTCTTCAGTTGAAATGGTACGCATACAACTGGTTACCTGTAGCCCACTTTGTAAAAACATCACTGCAATAGAATGAACAAGGAAAAGTAGAAATTATGCGGTGCGTAATATATGTCCCCGCCGGAAGTAGCATTTTGTAACAAAATGTGCAATATAGGTAAAAAATCAAGGTCAAAGGTCAAAGAAGTCAAAGGTCAAAATTCTGTGTAGAAATTTTGAAGCCCTCACCTAGTGCCATTACATAAAGCAAATGGAATCGAAATTGGGTTAGAAATGGCGAAGGAGTGGCATTTTGTAGCCAGTGTACAATATAGGTCAAAAATCAAGGTCAAAGGTCAAAGAAGACAAAGGTCAAAATTCTGTGTAGAAGTTTTGAAGCCCTCACCTAGTGCTATCACATAAAGCAAACGGAATTGAAATCGGGTTAGAAATGGCGAAGGAGTAGCATTTTGTAGCAAAATGCACAATATAGGTCAAAAATCAAGGTCAAAGGTCAAAGAAGTCAAAGGTCAAAATTCTGTGTAGAAGTTTTGAAGCCCTCAACTAGTGCCATCATATAAAGCAAACGGAATCGAAATCGGGTTAAAAATGGCGAAGGAGTAGCATTTTGTAGCAAAATGTACAATATAGGTCAAAAATCAAGGTCAAAGGTCAAAGAAGTCAAAGGTCAAAATTCTGTGTAGAAGTTTTGAAGCCCTCAACTAGTGCCATCACATAAAGCAAACGGAATCGAAATCGGGTTAGAAATGGCGAAGGAGTAGCATTTTGTAGCAAAATGTACAATATAGGTCAAAAATCAAGGTCAAAGGTCACAACTGAAATTCTGTGTAGCTCCCATGTAGTGCTATCATATAAAGCAAACAGAATCAAAATTGGCTCATAAATGACAGAGAAGTAGCAAATTGAACATTTTGATCACACACGGACGCACGGACGGACGGACACACACACGTACGGAGCCCGTTTCATAGTCCCCTGCTCGAACTCGTTCGGCGGGGACAAAAATATGTTTCACCAACATGTACATACATGTATCTGCACTTGCACAACAAAGCACATCAACAATAAAACAACTCTATTCCTACACTTCCACAAATACATGTATCAAAAGAAATGTCGGAAGTCAAACAGCTGGACACTTTATGCTGAATTGCAGTACGTAACACTTTATTAGATCTGAAGAATATAAGAGTAGAAAAGTGAGAAAAAAAGCAACCTGTGCAAACGTACATGTAGAAGATACATACACCTGTATGAGGAAAGCATTACACATACGTAATACATTTTATTTCCATCAATGTTAATGCCAGACACATGTACATAACTATACTCTCCATTTGTAATACATCTACAGTAAAAGATGAGTATATTATTAAAAAATTGACTCTGATTATCTAGCAGTATGACCAAGGGGTATAAAACTAAGGCTGTTGTATATATACTCTACACATTTACATATGTACACTACCTTCTCTCCTTTTCTACATTTATAATTTGCCTTTTAATAGGAACTTACTACCAAAGTTGCAGCTGCTAACAAGACTCCAGTTTATTAAACAACTGTCAGATTTTGTGCTGATGTTGTAAAAAGCACACAAGAGATATTTTCTTAACCATCCATTCTAATCTCATTATTGCTCTTTTACAGATTAACTAGTCTGTGAAATGTCTACAGAGGGAATGAGAGCGAGAGTGAAAACAGAAGAACCTCCTAGATTCAAATGTTTCCTTTGCAAGTCACAGTACGTAAAATTACCTGTGTTTTTCGTGTTTTAATATTTTCTCTATTCCTCCACCTTCTGTCTGTCTCTTTCTTTCTAAACTCTCTTGCCCTTGCCCTTCAACTTTTAAAGTTTTTTTTTTCCATCCTTAAATACGCGGTTAAGACTTCTTTACCTACTAAATTTAACCTGATTGGCACAGAAAACCCTGTAGCTTTGTGTAAAATGTCCAAAGTCAATCACACTGAAAGGGTTAACGGCACTGGGATATCTCGCCAAGTGTTGTCACCAGAATTCTCCTATGTGCCACTAACACATCCTATACAGCTACATGGCAGAGATATAATTACAGAGAGGAATACTTGTCTATCTGCCCGACCAAAGTGGTCACTTTTAACACTTTGAGCTAAATACAATGTCAGTATTAAACAGTGACTGCTAAACTCTGCCTTCAGTCACAATTTACTATGAAATATGCACTTTAGACACTCATATCTTATAATAAGCCACTCAAACTTACATACACTGTAGAACATATGCAGTCCATATTCTATATCTATAACAAATTAACATTCAATTCACCACACAATATGTGTGAAGCGGCAACACAAATTTAGGCAGCAATAAGTTATCATTATTTTACAGTAATAAGTTATCATTACGTCATATTTGTGCACACACACAAATTTCCTCTTTTTTTGGCACATGTACAGTTATATGCATGAAAAGTTATATGTTGTGGTTGCTAATAGCAACAGCTACATCAAAGATGAAAGCCGGGGATGGGGACATACTTGGAATACTCCTGCTTTTAATTTGATATTTTAAAGTTTGTTTCTTGACACAATATAAAATGGCAATAAGTGCACATCATATCATTACATGGTACAATATACAGACAATAAATTTGATGGACTTTACTCCCATGGTCTACATTGACAGTTTGGCCAAGCTTCAGGGCATGTGCCTGAAGAATTTTCTCCACATGATATTGGAGACTACAAACTACCACAACTTAAAACTGGAATGTGCAGTATGTTGGAATGACTAGTTTGCAACCTGAAACACACAGTTGCGATAAATCCATTTCTCTCCCTTTATTACAATTACAGTAATTCAATATGCACAGCATCATTGAAAATAACCTAATTAGTAACATTACAACTTCTGTATAATAGCTGTTGGCTTCAAACTTAGTTTTCAAAGAGATGTCATCCATATTAACAGTGCAATCATACAGTGTTTTAAACTGTCAGTTTTGAATATTGTGCATGACACACACTTTAGATTGTTGGCAGTGTATGCAGCTCAAAACATATCAGTAATTGACAGGACAATGTTTGGCTCCAAAAGGAAGAGATTAGCTGACCTTGAGAATTTGCTTTTGCAAACTGATGGAACACAGTCATGCTTTTAAAATAGAATTTATTACTGGTGTTCAATTTTTCTGTACATTATTATTTCATTAGTTGTAATCTATCAAACATTGTCATGATTCATTTGCCATATTTACTACTCATAAGTTACTTTTTCTTTTATCATATTAGCTGAATTTTTGATCAAACAATTTCATATTTATTGTTAATTCATTTCTTATTTCATAAAAAAAAAGGGACATCTGCAAATACTACCTGAAACTGGATTGTACAAAAGTACAATGTCAATGATCCAATGTTACATATTATATCATTCACTAAGACTTGAATAAGCTCACATAATTTCTCCTCCCAATGAACATGCACTCTTGAATATGATGACAACAAAATCCTGTCCTATCATGTACACCATGTTGGCTGCAATGACTACAAAGGAAGAGTCTTTATTCTGTGGATCACACCATCAATTCAGTGCGGTTTGTGAGATGTTTCAATGTGTCGTGATGAAAAGTTGACATTTCTGTTCGACATCTTAAGTGCCATGCAAAAACAAAATGACAACATCCTTGCACATTTACAAAGACATAACTAAACTTGCAAACAAGTCAAATGTATCTACGAAATGACCAAAATCTGACTAAAGATTTTTTGCTTTTGTTTTTAAGTCCTCGCACTACAGCTCATTTGCCGTGGTCAAGTGTTAAAAAGAAATGGGGTTAAGATATCAACCGAGAGACCTAGAACCCCGGGCCTATCCACAATGGACTTAACGCTCCTCGCGTGCACTTTACGCACATATGATTCACACACAATATCAAGATGCCTTTCCATACACCAGGCTTAGATGTCAGCTCATGGCCCACCTTACAGTTAAACAAAGCACAAGTATGGCGAACAAGAACATTGTATGCAAGTCTAGTTGAAACCAAGTAAATATGAGGTATGATCCACAGCAAATGGCAGATACTACCATGCACAGACAAGTTGTCCCTACGTGATAACCTCTGCAGCTGCCCACTCTAACTCACAGCACAAAGATTGGGCTATATCAAAACAACCATTATATAACATAAACCTAAACTATAATCCCGTCTTTTCAAACACAAATGGAAAATCATCAACATGCACAAAACAGAACTGTCCACTGGTTAGAATAATGTTCTATGTAGTGTCTTTACCTACAATGACATTAAACAACAACAAATTAATAAACAAAGACCTCATTGTCGGATGAGAATCTAGTATGTGATTTGAGAAATAAAAAATGTGTTTACCCTTTGGAAAGTGTATGTGGTAAAGACCCATTCAGTTTTCATTGGCTGGAAAGGTAAATATCACATCTTATGAAAAAGACCAGTCACTATAAATATCATCTCATGCATCATAACAAAGGATAAACATACTGCTATCTTGGTCTCAAGATCAGCTACCTACTATGTAACAACTTCAAGTACTGCATAGTAAGTCAAATATGTATTGATTGATTTTGTGCTTGTTGTTCACTCCCTCTAATTTGACATCTTTAAAGCCGACACCAATTAAATTGACTGCGAAATTTAGACTTTTGGACAATGTTTAATCATACTAGGATCAGGTTATCAGTATGACATTGTATCAAGTTTTTGGCACTGAAAGCGCTATGAAAATGTTTTCAATGAAATGCTCTTGATTATGAACTGAACACTGAGCTACATATATGGGCTGAGTTGTTTCTGACTTCAAATAAAACAATGCCTTGTTAGAGATTCACTCTTAAGGATCTTTTATTCAGGACTGCCCTCTTTTTGATAAACAAACGTAACAAAAAACCTACACCCCCTAAAAAAACCCAACAACTATCAATGGTACATGCCCCTTTGAGGGTACACCCAATCAAGAGGTTGTCATGGAAACGACCAAATGTACTCCAATACCCGATGACCAAAGGTTAAGGTATCAGATGTCCTTTTGTAATTCACTTCATCTCAGAGGTTTTCTGCCGATAGAAAAGGAGGTATGGGGTGGCAGATGTCTCACTCCCTGGAAGGGGGTTGAGCAGCGACGAGAAGTCGTCCTCGGACATCACGTGGACGCGGTCATCATCAAAGTTGGCCCAGGACGGGCCGGGGGACGTAGCTGCGGCTGGACCTTGGCATGAGGTAGAGGAAATGCTAGACAAATGTTCAGCTGGTCCTGAAGGAGAGACATAAGAAGTTCACAAGTCATGATAATATCTTCCCCTTGGCCTTTTGCTTTTTTAAAGAAGTAGTAGACTCTATATTATGTGTGATATGAAAACTAAAGAAAGAGGATATGAAGAGAACTTCACTTCCAATAACCCCTTAATGTAACATATCATGTCAGAAACTTAACATGTGAATGAACATCACAAGAACACAAAATAATGTTATAATGATGTATGCATGGATGTATATGTACTTGAAAAGGTAAAAATTACACTTTTGATAAGCAAGGAGAGTGATTTTCTGTTTGAAAACACATATTTTCCACTTCAAACCAGAAAAATCACTCGGAGAGCGCAGACCTCTGCCAATCACTCGGAGAGCGCAGACCTCTGCCAAGCAGCTCATTTCCACCCATGAACGCATGCCGACAATCGCGATCGTCAAATTTCCCAAGATAAAGAAGCCTTTGTTTACCTCATTAGCTTTCTGCGTGCTGTGCAGCGCCTTAAGCAGAGCATATGCTTTAGTGCGCGTATGCAAACCTCAAGTATGCGCAGCTTGAATTCCCAAGTTCATTGACCCTATTGGGCAAAAGACAAAAAAATCCTTTAAAAATTAATAAAAATTCCCACATCACTGCTAAAATTTAATAATCTGTTCCTTGTGTCATTATCAAGTTTTCCTGTAAGTTTCATCCAAATCCGTTCGCAACTTTTTGAGTTATATTTACAAACAGGCTAACTAACAAACCTAAGCCAATAAAAACATAACCTCCTTGGTGGAGGTAAAAAGGTGGAGGCATTTCACTTTAAAAATTGGCTGAAAAGCAGACATCATTTGGACTTTGTACATATGCAAACAAAACCAAAATCTTAAAAGATTCATGGCTCTTGCATGAAAGTCAAAGGGTCCAAAATGTGTCACTGTCCACTCAAAGCACTCGGCTATCCATCACTGGAAAACTTGACAATGGGTGTGACCTGAGACCACATTTGTCCATGATCGAAAACTGACCAATGGTCAATACTTATAGGGGTATGATCCCACAATCTAGCAAAGGAGAAAAAGCTGACCCACACATATCATGGAAATTGCACAATCATATGAAATATGTGAAGACAGTGCTACACAATCACATGAAATATTTAAAAACTTATATGAGGGTAAAGTTATAAGAGTCCAGTCCGATGTGACGGACACTAACCTGATGGAGTGGTGGTCCTTTCTGGCACCCTGGCATAGGCCATGTAGTGACCGCTGGAGCTTGAGATCCCGCTGTGGGCGACCACGGCGCACAGTTCAAATGCCCCGCCCCTCTGGCTACATGAGCTGGCACACCATCTGGCCAAGCTGAGGGTCAACGGCACTGCAAGATGGTCATTGACCTTCGTCACAGAGCCCCCGGGGGAGAAACTACAGTGAGAACAAAGATTACTGGTGTGAGAAGTAATCGATCAAACAGCAACAAATATCAACATCTTCCATGCTTTTACTGAATTTAAAGGCATAATTTACCATTTGCTGATGAAACAAAAACCCAGCAATAGTGCTTCAAAATAGTTCTAAAATGTGAGTTAGCGATACAAACAACCCAAGTAAAAATTTGAACCAGTATCATCAATATTAAGTATTGTTAAATGTACAAAATGTGAATAGTTATAACAAAAATGTTTCCAGACTAAACTGTCTACAGTTATAATTTAATGAGAAAAATAGTGATATCTCCATATATTTCAGGCTTTGTTGCAAAAATTTCATATGGTAGGATGTTTTGTGATCCAACTGACATACACATATGCACAAAAAGTGATATCATGAACATTTGTAAATTACTGCTCCCAAAGGTAAACAGGACCTTTAATACAGATATTACCAAATTTTTACCATTAAATATTAAAAGCTGAAGTTAGTGGCTGAGAATAGCATTTGTATTAATGTTAGAGTACAGCGACCATTGACCTTGACCTTTGACTTATTACCATTGTCAATTTTTGGCATTCTCACTTTTTTTTTCACAAGCGGCAACCAGCAACGCCCATCCCTTTACTGAATTCATGTGCTCACGTCTTGTAATCATTGCATTTGAAGGACTTTATGTGAAATTGGAAATGAAATCTGTACTGAAATGAACAAATGGAATTTTTAATTTCTGATTGATGTGAAACATAGTTACCACATTACTTTCAAACCTCAGTTTTGGACAGATGAAGGTCTGAAGTCATCATAAAAACAACAACAACAACAACAACAATCCCTGAAAGATCAAAATTCTGAATATTAAAACCCCATACATGTGATATGGTTGTTCATATGCAGACAAGCATTGCAGAATCAAGCTCAAGTTGTCCCATTTCCATTTGGCAAATGAAACAGGACAGTGCTACACAAAACAACACTATCGGCAGAGAACAAAGTACCAACCAGCAAAACCTGTGCCTTCACTAAATTTGCCTTCTCACCAGTTGATGAATGCACTAAACCGCTTCAGCTGGATGATGAGCACATCGGGGAGCCGGCCGAACAGGACAGATCGTTCTGCCTCTGTGTGGTGGTGGCAGTGTTCGCAGTAGTACTTGTTGTCATCGGTCAGCCGTTCCACACTCGTGAATTCGGACAGCGCCCAACTTAGGGATAGGCTGGGTGGGTTGACATCTGGAGGATTAACGTGGAGACACAAAAGATTTACAGTCTTCACTGAACTATTGTCAGGTAAAAAGACCCTCATACAAATAGGGAGATAACTCATGAAGAATTTTCACAGCAGGAGCCAATCAGAGAGAAAGGGCAACATGTAAAGGTCGCTATAGAGTACCAAAGTGTGATGTCATAGCCATTCATCACCAAGGAAACTGGTTATGAACAACCTCATCCAACCTGGGTGTTTATGCGCGCACCTGATTCCAAGACACACTAAAACAAAAGACAGTGACAAAATCACTTTGGTACTATATGGAAAAAACATTTTCTTATACAGCTGGTCACTCACATAGGTCTTATTAATAGCATGTATACTAAACACATGTACATAGGTTATGACTGTGCCTCATAACCTGGCTGTGTTTCATAAAGTCTGTGATTGATATTTTTGAGCATCTGTTCAAGACAAGGGAACTGTTTAGAAGGAGAAATGATTATAATGCAGTTTACACCATTCTGTTATGCCTTTGATATACGGAAGACTATTTTGCTCCAAAAGATCACAGTATGGATGCTTTTTTAAAAAAACAATTTGTATCATTAATTTTTCAACATCAGTGTGCAAACCTGGCTCGTGGTCTTCATCGTCACTCTCACTGCTGCTGGGAGGGATGCTCTGCACCGGCACGCTCACGTCCTGGAAGTCTTCCCTCTTCTCCGAGCATGACTCGCACTCTTGGCATCTCGTCTGCAGGACCAGCGTGCCCCGGAACATCCTCTCCACCAGCTCCATCTCGCTCTCCTCACGCCTGGCGGTCTGCGTCACCTCCTTCTCCTCCATTGCCGTATCATTCACATCCTGTTCAAGCCCGCAGGGATTCCCATCTGTTCTGATGGGATTCTCTCCTGTACGCATTTGCTCATTGTTCTCAAGGATCAACTGATTCGGTTCCTCCTTAGATATTTCATTAAGATGGATTTCACTTGATACAGACTGCTCCTGCATGTTTTCACTCAGTTCCTCATTGTTGTTGGAATTATTTGTGGTGGCATTTCTCTGAATGTTCATTTCCGAGGTCCCTTGTAATTTAGAGGTGGAGTCAAGATCTGTAGAATGTCTTTCTGTATCTTGAGAAGTCTTTGAGGTGCGAGAACTGTCCGTTTCGTGATTGTCGCTGGGCTCACTTTTCTCTTTCTTCGAGACAGTGTACTTGAGGAGAGTAGACTGGTGGATGCGTCCAATCCCCAGACGTTTTTTCTTTGAGCTCAAGCAATCACTTTCTCCATTCTTGTCACCATGGTGACCCGGGGATGAGGCACTTCCATTGCACTCATTTCCAGGGGCATGTCCATTACTGAGACCACTCTTTTTATTACCACGTCTCCTCACAGAGTCATTACTGGGAGATATTTCTCCTGGCTGATTTCCGTGCAGTCTTTCCAGCTTGTTCTTGGATTTTGGCGGAAGGCCATTTGAGAGTTTGTTCTTGAGCTCACTGGGAGAGGTGATGCCATCTTTGCTGCCGTTGCAACTGGAGATGGTAGAAGAGTTGCCCTTACCATTTTGTTGACCCTTTCCCCGCAGGGCATCTTGGTCACTGTGGTTAATCTTCTTGAAGCAGGAACCCTTATCCACACTTGTGCGAGCTCCTCCCAACAGCCTCCCATCTCCCCCTCCCGCCATCTCCAATGGAATGCAGTCTCCCGTTCTTTCCATGTCCAGCTTCCTCACGGCCTTCACACACGGATTTGATGGAGTGGGGATCGGTAGTGGGTCGCTGCCCTTCCTGTGAGGTGTTCCCTGCTGCTGAGCACAGAGCCGCTGGCACGCCTCCTGGACATTGCTCAGGATACAACACAGCAACTCTTGGGCATCATGTTGGAGGTAGCCTTTGAACATAGGGTTCAAATCCCTGGATAAAAAGACAGAATTATTTATGCCAGACAAAATAAATAAATAAATAAATAAATAAAATAAAATGACCATGACGAGGAGGGCCAAAGAGATGCTGGGTACAGTACACAAAGCAATGAAAATCATCTCACTTTGTTTCAGAGGGGTTACAGAAAACCTCTAAATGTGAGAGCATTTTGTATGACACTGCATATCCAAATGTTACAATAAACAACCCTGATCTCACTGGACCTTAATTTCTCTTGCCTTAGTTAACTTGCTGCATGGTCAAAATGCAATACTCAATTGCAGGGAAGTTAGGTCAATTTTTTGACACTGCTATAGCTTCTGACCACCCGAGCATTGAGAATTAAGGGTTTGTGGGACAAACATTGTACTAGGGCTTTCTATAGCTCAGTCGGTAGAGCACCGGTCTGGCAATCCAGAGGTCTCGGGTTCGACTCCCGATGGAATCCCATTTTCTTTGCTCACTTTTCCACTAAAAGACAATAAGTTTTTGAGATACAAGAATGTTGAGAGTGAGCATAAACATTTTGTATCAATATGAATATGTGTGAGTGATATTGAGTCAAAAGCAAAGCATAAATATGTTCCAGGAAGACAAAGAAGCCAACTTCAATAGCTACACATGCAAGTGGTCATGAGATGGAGTAACTGCCTCAATGGAGCAGTTTGCCAGTATGGAGTAAGATGATGAAGATTTCAAATGCAAAATGATATATCCATTTTCATTAACTTGAGATAATTGAGATTAAAGCTGCTAAAAACAGAGAAAATAAGTAAAATATATGTGATCGTTTTGATATCACAATGAATTTTTGTTTTGTAACAAGTTGAGTACCATTGCAAAATTATTATCTTTTTTTTCTATTTGATGATGACATTACCTCAAAAACTTTGAGAATGAATCTGTTTTTGAATTTTTCAGATTAAAGCAGATAAAAGCATAGAGAGGTTGATAAGGCTGATGTTCGTACCTGATTGCTTCTAGGATGTCCTCAGGATACATGGCCAGCTCCTGGCCCGAAGGCATCATCCGATCCAGGTAGGACCGCTCCTTGTCTGACATGGTGTTAAACAACTAAAAATAGAAGACAGGAGACCAGTGAGAACAAAGTTGTGAGTCTGGCTGAATCTGTGATGTCATAATCAGCTGAATCGGTGATGTCATAATCAGCTGAATCCGTGATATCATAATCACTTGGATCACAGCTAGTTTTCACTATGCACACAGTTCAAATGTGCCTCTCTTTGATAAGCTGATCTGGTCATCACAAATCAGAATGATCCATTCACTACTTTTCAGCATAGAGAGTGAAACCTACATTTCCTACCACTTGAAAAGAAATTAAACGTTATTCATTTTGTAAATGCTTATTTGGATTAGACCCCAAAGAATGCATTTCGTTTTGTTAACATGTTTTGTTTTGTTTCTTCTTTTTTTTTCAAATTCAGGCCTGCAAAGAATCACGATCTCCATATTATGCAAGTTATTACCTTTCCTGATTACTTGAGTAATCATTCTTTGACTGCTTGATTACAGTGGAGTAATTGTACCAATCACAAAGTCTGTACTCAATGTCATTCAATAATGATGCCATGACTGCCAAGTTAACATGAAGAGACAGTAATTTTACAAGCTCAACTCTAAATAACAGACAGTAGCAGGGGCAGATCCAGGAATTCTGTAAATGGGAGGCAAAGAAGGGGCACGTGCCCAGTGCGCCCCCTCTGAATCCACCACTTAGTTGAGAAAACAAGCAATTTAATCTGCAAAATGTCATTACACCTTGTTTGTTAGTGATGAAAACACATACACACACACACACGCACACATGCACATGCACACACACACACACACACACACACAAAACAAAACATACTACCAAGGGGAAAGGCACATACCACATTGAGCTTGTGGACCAGCTTGAGTTGGCCTAGGAACTCCTTCCTGTTCCTCCTGGCCCTTTCCTCCTCCTTGGATGCAGCCTCCTCCCTCTCTTGGTCCTCTCTGACCTCTTGCTCCTTGACCTCTATCACCTCGGCAACTAGCCGCGACAGCCTCTCCATGTTCTCCGAGAAGCCCGGGCAGTAGCGGAGAACCTGCAGCACACTGTTCAGGTAGCAGGTGTTGCCCAGGTTGTGCAGACCCGTGTAGGGTGCCACTGTGACAACATACTCGCTGGGGATGCACGAAGATGATTCTGCCGCTGGTTGAGGTAGACCAGCCTCAGGAAAGCAAGGCTGGGTGTTGTCATCGGCCTCAGATCTACAATAGTAGTCCACACACATATATAAAAACTTTACAAAAGAAATCATTTTTCTTCAAAATAGTACAAGGTGAATACTTAATAGCATCTGAGAGCAAGAACATTTCAAAGATTTCTTTCATTTTATAAGTGAAGAACATACACTTGATTCTGTGGTTGCCTTTATACAACTGATACAAGCAAGAATTCCGGCAGCCAAGGGGGGTAAGGTTGCATTGGAATGTTATAGTTTTTTTTTTTTAATTGATATGACTGTTAAGACCTTCTCTTTTAACAATCCACATGCTGGAGCTCTGTCAGCATTGAGCAATTTGAGATATACGCGGAAATCCAAAATGGCCGCCGGCGGCCATCTTGAAAATGCTATTTACTTTCTTTTAATCCCCCTAGTACATCAAAAATGGGCATTGAATGTTTTTAGGGATGGAGAATTCATATCTGAGGTTAGTATCAGGATATTACTATGTTTTGATGTCTTAACCTATTCTAACTGGGGGGGGGGTCAAATTGACCCCCCCCTCGACGTTTCGCGCCACGATTTCGCAACGCGCAAAGATTTTGCCGCGTCGTTTCCCCGACTTTTTTCATTGAAGTATCCCGCATATTTTGAGACCAAAATTGCGACGTCCGGGTACACCGTTTTGAAGTTACATAATGTTTTGCATATGCATGTCAACCAAAAAACAGCTCAAATTCACGATATCGTGTGCAAATCCAATGCAAATTGTGTTTTTTGGTTAAATTGATATAAATTAGATTATTTCAACTTTTAACCATTGAAATTAATCAATTCTAGTGTAGATAAGCCTGAAAGAGTGCCTGCAACAAATTTTGGCAAAAAAACAATAGAAAACAAAAGGTCGAAAAAACAATAAAATACATAAGAAATTAACAAAACAATAAAAAACAAAAGAAATTGATTTCGATTGCGCTATTTTTGTCACCAAAATTGTGTGATGTGTCTTGAGGAATTCTGACACAAAAATTAGCAATCCTCCAGTCTTTTTAATGGAGTTATAGGTGAAAATATGATTTCATGCACAAATTTGCATAATTAATTTATTAAAAATAGAAAGGTAATATTTTTCGATTGTATGACCATGTAATCTTGGAGTTGACATCCAGCTCTATCTTCAGGCAAAATTTCGCGGCGATCGCGCGATCGGCGGCCGAGATCTGAAGGGGGGGTCAAATTGACCCCCCCTCAGTAAAAACTTGGTCTCAAATAGCCCAGTTAGAATAGGGTTAAAATAAAATGGCGGCCATTTTCAAGATGGCCGCCATATAACATACTGTAATGTAGACTACGTAGAATCGCGCAAAGACCTGACTTATCATTTAAGTTTTCCCCTTTTTTTTTTTTTGGACAAGGGAAGTGAATAATGTAACAAATTTATGAAGATTAAGGCCTGTAAAGCTTAGATTCATTGATAAAAATAATACAGGTTACCTGTTATAACGAAGTCGCTTATAACGAATGACCGCTTACAACAAAGCAGTGCTAGCTGAGGTCCCGATTCTCTGTACATACAAACCTATAGCACAGCGATTCGCATACAACGAAATTCGCTTATAACGAAGTATTTTATGTGATCCCAAGCATTTTGTTGTAACAGGATTCGACTGTAGTATTACAGGGGCCGCGGAACCAGGGGGGGGGGGGGCTGCAGCCCTCCCCCCCCCCCACACACACACACATACACACACATACTTTTGGTTCGTGAAAAAAAAGAAAAGAAAGAAAAAAAGGAGAAAAAAAATCGGGGGAAAATCAAAATTCCCATGAATATGAATATCCCAAGATCCGCCCTTACATAAAGTTCCCGTCTAAGCACCAGCATAGCAAAAGCGGGGGGAGGGGGATGGGGGGGGGGGGGATGTGGCAGTCGCCCCTTAAGATTCTGAATAATTCTGAGTGCACAAGACTTATCACTTACATCCCGAAAAAAATCAAAGTTCCGTCATGTACAAGGGGAATATCCCCTTTTAATCAACCCTTTCCTCTCGGTTCCCCGATCATTTTTTTAAAATACTTTCCCAAATATTCCATCATATGCGTATACGAAATATAGATCTCAATTTCAATTTCAAAAAGGCAAAAGCTCCCTGTACGGGGAGGGTGAGGATAGCACTCTCCCACGCTTTCTCCCCATCCCCCCCCCCCCCCCCCCCCCCCCCCCCCCCCCCCCCCGTGCAAACAAGTAGACTATGGCTTCACTTCGAGTTTTCCAAACATATACGTGTACCACAAAATGTGTACACAAAAACATTTAACTGCAATCAGAAAATACAGAATCTCCCTCATGTAGGAGGGAGAATAGGGCTTATCCCCTCCCACATCATCCTGCTATGTCTCCTTCTGTAGACTTGCACTTCTCTATTTGACAAATTTTCAGATATGCCAACAGAAGTGTGCGCCAGATTGTTGAATTTCAGTTCTACAAATGAAAAAAAAAAAAAAAAACCTCCCTCGAATATGGGAGAGGTATCTTGCCACCCTCCCGTTGATTGGTCCCCTTTATAGACTAAGTACACTTTGGGGAATGGCATTTCCGAATTTCCCACAAAAAGTGTGCTTCAGATCGCGTTATTTCAGTTTTAAAAACTCAATAGCTCCGTCGAGTGGGAGGGGGCATCCCCTTCCCACACCCTCCCCCTCTAGACTTTGTACATACACACAGGTGATGCACATACGGAATAATAGCTAAATCCCGTGATTTTGCTATTAACACTTCCCTGAAAAAAGCCCTAATTGTTTCCATTATTCTTTTTTTTTTGGGGGGGGAGCTAGAAAAAACTCCAAGTATGCAACAAAAGTTTGCACCAGATCGCTGAATTTCAGGTCTGAAAATGTAAAATCACCTAGCAGTGTGGAAGGAGAAATATCCCTTATGTACACCCTCGACGTGTGCATGCCTTTTCTGTTTGATTGCTTTACAAGAGACAGCGTTCATGAAATTCATTAATTAATACAAGAAGTTTATTCAAATGCTACCACTAATGTCTTTATAGGCAAGTTGTTCAATAATAATCGACATCTAAATATCCTGCTACCTTAATCAAACAAGTGTGGCCGTTTCAAGTCCATAAGACGCGCAAAAACATGCATCAAATTGCGCCATTTACAACATAAAAATGCAAAAAGTTCTCACCCTGGGAGGGGGACACACCCTCCCCCTCTTTTCGCTCGGCTCGCTCGGCTCGGTCATTTCGCTCCCTCATAATACAGCCGCCCCCCCCCCCCCCAAGAAGGGGGGGGGGGTGGCATGACCTTGACCCCCCCCGTCTCGCAGCGCCCCCCCCCCCCAAAAAAAAAAAAAAAAAAAAAAAAAAAAAAACTGGAAAACGTTTTCAAGGTATCTTTTTGATATGATTTTTTTAGATACTTCTTGATTGTTTTGAAAGTGATCTCTTTTGAGTGATACAATATAATGATCAAACTGGAACCCTAATGACGGTTGAAGATGTTTTTTTACATCACCCTGCTGTTGGAGGATCTGTCCTTGCTGAAGAGTAGTGAGAAACAATTCAACAATCCTACCTGAATGAAGTGCTTGTTCCTTGTAGTGTCACCATTGGTTATACTGCTACAGGCAGAGGTGATAAAACAGATCTTCTGTTCTAGCAAGAACCAAATATTTAAGTTTGTCTACTACTTTGTTTGGTTCAGATGTATGGATCATGTTCCTGAATATCAGTCTTTTTCCTGAAGATACTGTTTATGCATCTATTTCATCTGTTTCTTCTGGATGGCTGGTAATATCTCTTGTCTCTCTCGTTTGGCCATTGTGACAAGAATATTGAGCCGTTACAGAGCAGAAGTATTCAAAAAAATCATATCAAAAAGATACCTTGAAATTATGTGTATACCAATGTATACAGAAAAGCAACATGACTATTTTGAAATACTTCTGATAATACTACAGTCGAATCCTGTTATAACGAAATGTTTGGGATCACATAAAATACTTTGTTATAAGCGAATTTAATTGTATGCGAATCGGTTGTATTTACAGAGAATCGGGACTCAGCTAGCATTGCTTCGTTGTAAGCAGTCATTCGTTATAAGCGACTACGTTATAACAGGATTAACTTGTATTGTTTTTTATCAATGAATCTAAGCTTTAGGCCTTAATCTTCATATTTTTTTTTTTTTTACATTATGCACCTCCCTTGTCCAAAAAAAGGGGAAAACTTAAATGATAAGTCAGGTCTTTGCGCGATTCTACATATAAAGTCTACACTACAGCATGTTGATGGCGGCCATCTTGAAAAATGGACGCCATTTTATTTTAAGACATCAAAACATAGTAATATCCTGAAACTAACCTCAGATTTGAATTCTCCACCCCTAAAAACCTTTAATGCCCATTTTGGATGTGCTAGGGGGGTTAAAAGTAAGTAAATAGCATTTTCAAGATGGCCGCCGGCGGCCATCTTGGATTTCCGCGTATATCTCAAATTGCTCAATGCTGACAGAGCTCCAGCATGTGGATTGATAAAATAGAAGGTCTAAACATTCAATATCACTTAAAAAAAAAACTATAACATTCCAATGCAACCTTAGCCCCAAAATCAGGGTTTGGCTGCCGGACTCAACTGAGTGCTTTAGGTTCAACTAATTTAATATGTTGATGTTAAAGCAGGTGTATGATAACTACTAATTAAGTAATTTTACTTATGCTTCCACAAACTCAGGCTTCATCTTGCTTTGGAGGTTATAACCAGTCTTTGCTCCTAGAATGTGTAATGGGTGGTACACGAAACAGACTATGCAGTTTCAAGGAACCAACTTACCGTGTGCCCTCGGCCCTATCATCTTCAGTAGGTTCTTCCTTTGGCGTAGGGTGAAGCTCCTTGCGGATGAGCTTAAGGGAAAGCTTGGCTCTCTTTCTCGGGGGACTCAGAGGATGGTCCGAGGTGGCCATCCTCCCTCATTTGAGCTGACCTTTGGTTGACTATGCACCAAGACTGTGTATCAGCAGCTGACAATCTAGCACAGATTCCTGGGGCCACTTTCACAGTGGAGGCACCACCACCTATGAATACAACATCCTGAATAGAAAGGGGGGGGGGGGGACATTCACTACAATGTTGGTCACAATCAGAAAGCCACTTTTTTTTTTTTTCACTTACCACTGGATGATCTTTTTATCCCACTAACGCCTAACCATTTCTTTCGTTTATGTTCATGGCATTGTGCAATTGGGTATTGCTGTAACAGTATCTTTTAGAATCTTAACTTGATGACATTACATGAAGAAATGTACATTTTTTTCTCAGGCATTACTATTCCTTGAAATAATTCATAATCTCTCAAACTGGCAACATTGCAGGTCATGCTTTAATATACAGGAGACAGAGAGACACATAATTACAATGCATTCTGTGTATCAAGGTTGAGGAAGAAATGGTGAATGGGCAAACTGTCACATCATCAGCCCCAGAACACCTGTGCATTTCTATGTGAGGCTCATCGTGATAAACCCTCATCACCTTCAATCTACAGAGGGACCAAGGATATCATTTCACAGGAAAATATCTCTTATTTCTCTGCATTCTTCAGTATGTATGTTGTGATACTGTGACCATATATTTCACAAGTCTAAATTTTCACGAATCTGGAATTCCCGACGATTTCGCGAGTGGTTAAATTCGCGATCGAGGAGTCCTGTACTGAACGGAGAAGTGTACAAGCGTATGTCAGATTCACATCGGGATCAGACTCAATATTTTCTTGTGTCTTTAATTTCGCGAATAGCACCTGACTCGCGAAATTCACGAAAGTAAAAACCTCGCGAAATATTCGGCGTTTACAGTATGAGTGTGCATGAATAATAATAATTCTCTAACGTGAAATTTAAACTGAAAAGGAATATGGCCTTCACAATGACTGACATGATTTAGACATCTAGTAGGGTAAATTTGCCAGTATTCGGTCACCTACCGGAATTCGGTCACTTATCACTAATTACAAGCCAGCAAATTCTATTGTCACAACACACACAAATCACATCATATCCCATACTGGCACTGTTGTTCACAACAAGCAAGTCCCTTAGTCACCTCCAAAAATCCATCCAAAATCCCAAATTTCACTGTAAACAATGCAGAATCTGAGCAACTCTTCCAAAGTGCGCATGAATTAAGTCCATTGTAAAGAATCAGGGTCACTGAAAAAAGGTTAAAATTAAGAAATACACCGTTCTCTTGCGAGATTTTTTGCTTAAATTACAAGCTCAGAGTGTGATGGTATCCGCAAAATTGCAAAAGAAGAGCAAAATTTCTGTACATGCCAATGCAGTGACTACATGTACAGGGGTTGAATGCAAGTGCTGACTTGCCAGAATTCGGTCACCAACGGGTGCCGCAACATCCCCAATGCAACGCAGTGTACCACTGCAAAGTGATGAAGTATTAATAACCTCATTCAATATTATCGTACCATCTAGACAATTCCTTTTCTTTTTTTCACATTTCTAAACTCTCTTCTCATTTTCTTTATTTGATAAGCTAGATCAATAGCAAAGTTACAGTTGATTTGGGACTTTAAATACAATTGATCATGACGCATCGTTGGATCGTATCGAGGCTTCAGCTCTGCATTATTATATCATGTGCTTTTCTTTTTTTTTTACATTTCTAAACTCTCTTCTCATTTTCTTTATTTGATAAGCTAGATCAATAGCAAAGTTACAGTTGATTTGGGACTTTAAATACAATTGATCATGATGCATCGTTGGATAATCATGACGCATCGTTGGATAGTATCGAGGCTTCAGCTATGCATCATTATACTTCTTCTACTTCTACGAAGATACTCAGCAGGATCCATAAGTCAGGATGTAGTGCTAAGGAGTTGAACTTAGGTGCTCATTTGCAGTGCATGCTTGTTGGTGCATTAAAAATATATGGTGCGAGTAAAAATCCAGTTCCTCAGTCTAGATGCCGAGTGGAAGAGCTCCCTTGAAGGCCTCCAATGAAGTGGCTTCAAGGCGTTTTTAGGAAGCCTATTCCAAGCAGTTACTGTGCGTGGAAAAAATGAGTTCCGATAGAGTTGGGTTCGGGTAGGAATTGCCAGCAACTTGTTTGGATGGTACTGTCGTGTGTTGCTAACAATCATGGGTGATGTGTAGTGCTGTGCATTGATGGCTGCCATGTTGTGCTGAATTTTGTACATGAGGAAGAGGCTACAGGTTGTAGCAGCATTTCTTCTCCTCTCCAGACTTTCCCATTTAAGTTGTTCAATCATGGCAGAGACACTGTCTGGACGGTGATACCTCTGGAGGGTGAATCTTGCTGCTCGCCTTTGGATGGCTTCTATCATGTGCTAGCGTAGCGCGCTGCATGTGAGCAAGCTTCTCGGTAGCTAGACATGTGAACGGGTATTTACACACGATCATAGCTTAGCAGCGCCGCGAGACATGTACTGTGCTCAGAGCACAAAAGCACCAAAATATGCGCATTTAATATTCTCTGCCAAGGCAGCCGGCGAGCTGGGCTGTGCTGGAGGAGCATGGCTGCTCTGGCTGTGCTGCTGGCCATTGATTGTGGAGTTGGAATGGAAGTAAAATTTTTCAAAAAAAAAACATACAATTAAAACAGCTGAACATTTGTGACAAGAATGAAAAAAAAAAAAAAAAAACAAGGAGAAAAGCCAAAAAGAATGAATTTGAAACCATTTAAAGAAAATTACACAGCTTTGAAGTTAAGGAAAACGGAAAACTAGGTTACTTTCATTCAGAGCAGCACTTACTTGCGCTATCGGTACAAGTTAACTGTAAGCGGCCGAAGTCACGATGTTGGCACTAGTGGTACATCGGCCACTAGAACTTAAGTCAAGAAGCACCAACGATGTCAATCCGAAGTCCCCTAACGTTAGGCCTACCTAATTTTTAATAGTGACAATTGTAACTTTGCTATTGATTTTAAACCCATCAAAAGAATATGAGAATCATGAGAATAGAGCAAAAATACAAATTGTATTTGCAAGAAAATAACATTAGAAGGTACACTGTATGAAAATGAGGTTACTTTAATTGCTTTGCGAGACAAGAGCTGGTTGTGTGGCGACACCAGTCAACACGTCATGGGGGGGGGGGGGGAAGATCATTCCACGCGATCCACGCACCACTCCACCCACCAACACTAACCCAGTCCCATGCATAATAAGCCGTATGACGTATCGTTCCGGGCAGAAAAGAGTCTGTTATGGACTCAGTTATACCGATTATTGTAGGTATCAGGTGTGAAACGCCGACTTTAGCGGTCAGAGTTTCTGAGCTTGGTTAGTAACTGGGGATTCCCCTTGCCAAGGCTTTGCTTATGAATAAGGAAAACTGGCTACTGCGTGTACATTTACCCTTACACAGGAACGAATACATGGGACCGAATATTCCACAAAGAACCTGCACAAAACAACACGTGAATTCAATCAATAATAGCCCTCTACACAAATCATAATTTGCGGTTTTGATAGCCATTAAAATAGTATGTGGTGATGAAGAGTTCCGATTACTATGTAGTTTATGGGAAACTTACCTCTAAACTGGGCAGTTCAATAAGTTTCTGTCGTCCTTTGCACCGAACTCGTAGTGAAAACATTAGACGAAATTTAGCGCCAGGATACAGGGATGGCGGCCTCGCACTTTAGAGCATTGCATTGCGCATGCGCGAAGGAAACAATAATTGTACATATAAAAAGTGTGTAAAAACAAAACAAAATAAAACAAGACCGCTTTAGACAAAGCACGGAGCTTCAAACAGCTCCTTGGACAAAGGCTCACGACAATCATGTGTAGTGTACTATCAAGGAGCTTGAAGCTCCTTGGTACTATACTAGTAGTAGAAGAAAGCAAATAGTTTACGGTGATGTAGGGCCTACGTTTAGAGTGCGAGATGTAGGTGAAAGAATGAACATAGTGTAAGTGAATGACTGGCGAGTATTGTAGATAGATTGATGACAACAAAGCAACGTTTGGGCGTGCAGTGTGTTTGTAGCGTATCCGGGCAATTACCCCCCGAGGGCAATTACCCGCGGCTACATACTGGTTAATGGTAAGGTTAGACAGTAAGTCAAGTCAAGGTAAGGTTAGAGTAAAGATTAGGGTTAGGTTTAGGGCCACGGGGAGGGTCCGGGGTAATTGCCCAGGGAGTAATTGCCCTAAACCCGTTTGTATATAGGTATGTGCATGTTGAGAGGAAAGGTTCGTATGCCATATGGCCCATTCTCAGTAAAAGCGTTCAAATACGGAATTTTGGTGTCGCCGACATTCCATGACAGTTTGCGGTTCCCTGAAACCTATTAGATACTATTTAAATGTTTATAATACATCACGAGGACTTTATTTGTTAAAAATAAACACGATCAAATGCGGTTGTCTGCCTTTTTGTATAAAATTTTGCTGTTAAACTTCGTTAAGACCCCCAAAACGCAGTGTCGCCGGCTATTTCAGAATTATGTTTTATTGCTCCTCTCCGTCCACAAACACACTTTCCAAATATTATTTTCATGGACGATGAGCATATCATGTGTGCTAATCACAATACTCAAAAAGTTCCAAAATTTTTATTGACTTCTTTTTTTATAGCCTTTTGAAACCTGTCGCCAAATTCACCGCCAGATATGTTACCAGTTTCTTTCGTGTTACAGCATTGCGAAAATAACAAGACTATGCAATGACCCTGTGTATATGAAACCCTGAGGATATACTTCATACATTGCAAGTACTTAGATTTTTTGTGCAACAGCTCTTTTTTTAGAATACGGTACAATGTTCAAATATCGGTTTTCTACACTTTTATTTGGACAGATATAACGTGACATACTTTTCACGCCACCCACTGCGACAGATATTGCAATGTCAGACAAATTGTATGTTATACATTACTCCTCGGAATGACGCATCGATTCAACATTAAAGTTTAGTACAAGTGAGAAATATTTGGTAGATATCGCTCTCATAATAATATGATCGACCATATACGTTACCACAGATACGTTACCCCAGATACGTGACCGAATTTTGATGATTGGTCTTGTGCTTTCTGGGGATCAAATCTGGTCAAAATTCATCCCTACACATTACATGCTTCGTTTTGTTGGACCTCAGGATTATATTCTTACACCAAAAGGACAGAGAGGTGAAAAGATCAACACTTCCACATGATTTTTCTTGCTGCGTCAGTGTCTCACAATTTAATGCCAAGTTTTCCGACAGATACGTTACCACATAATCAAAATGCTGAAAAGAAATTGTAAATGTTTTTACAAACAAATCGTTGTGTGCTCATAAACTCCAAAGTTCTGTTCTATAAAACCCAGTCACTTTCATATTCTATGCAACAACTTTGAACGTTTATTTTACAGGACGAAGCTAAGATTCAGCATATCAGTTTTTTGCTTTTCAGATTTAACAGATACGTTACGTATAATTCAGGGCACCCACGGTGGCAAATAATGTTATGTAAAACAAAGTGTTCATAAAACAATTCTGCATAGAATGACGCTTCCATAAAAAATTAAAGTTATGTTCAAATGAAGAATATTCAGTAGAAATTGCTTTGTAACTTCACCGACAGATTCATTTACGGTACGCCAGATACGTTACCAACTTTGAAAGAGTAAAAAGTAGTTTATGAAACGCTTCCGAGAAAAGTTTCAGTGTTCTGTTGCATATTTATTCTAGTGTTTTTCAACATATGAAGAACTACTCAAGATTCATTGATAAGTTGAACAATTATTTATTCATTTTCATTAAAAGGGATGAGCCAAATACGTTACCATAGGTCAAACAACTGTTTAGCATATCGAGTTCATAGAGACTGTACCTACTTCCTTCTAAATGCCTGCAAAAATATATTTTTTAAACCTTGTTTGCATTATCCATCAAAACTTAATGAATATTTATAGTCAGATGGATAAATACATTCAGACGTAAGATGAGAATATTCTGTGAATGAAGAAATCAGCTTTCACATTTAGGGGTCTTTTCCACTACATTTGATAGTTTAAATATTACGTACAATGTTTAAAATGGTTAATTTGGGCTTACATCATTCATTTTTACATCAGTTCATGAGGTAAATAATTAAACAGGTGATATTTATTAATTCATACACAACTAAAATTATTACTTATATTTTACCAGATACGTTACCAAAGGTGATTCGATGTTTTTTAATAGTTATTTCCCTAGGAAAGCAATTCATATTTGTTTCCTGTGAAATTCCAAATAGGATCGTTCCCTTTGCATGATTTGTGGGATTCGAAACTTTATTTGTAAGCGAAATTTGCTAAAAATACAAAGTGAATCTTAAGGTTATATTTCATTTCAGCAAAAAGCATATTTCAACCAACCACACAGAAATAATTTCTACCAATTAGCAAGGGATGACAACATCTTTACCTCTTGAAAAACCCCAATATCTTTAGGGGGGACAGATGTCTTTTCCTAAACAGAAATTGGATCAAAACAATAAATTTAATTCAGAGTTAGGAGTCCATTACAACATGTAAATTTGCGGTAACGTATCTGATTGGTGATCAAAAATCATATATGATGCTCTATTTCAATTCATTTTTACTCAATGAATGGCCATCATTTAGAATGTTCCACTTTTTGTTTCGTATTTGACCGGTTTTGAAGTTTCCGAAAACACATCTTTGAATGTATTACTTTGTGGTTGATTTTTCGGTTTTACTCACATGGAATTGAACACTTAATCTGAGAATGGCCCATATGGGAAATTATGAGGTGCTTGACAGATCAATAAATTGTGTGCTTGCCGAAATGACAGGTACAAAACACAGAAATGAGGCAGTGTTGTCTGTAACCTCACCAGCACAAACTGCACAAAAGTGATGATGCTTCTGAAGACGCAAAGTAATAGGTTATCCACCCCCCCCCCCAAAAAGAAACCCTGAAATTGATTATGGTAAAAGTATATCACATTGCTTCCTTTTGTTTGTAATTATTGTATTGGTTCAAAGCATTGTTTACAATTTAACCTTTTATCAGAAAGAAAGGAGCCACATTTACTAGTAGATTCTTTCATGACATCATGCAGTCTTAGATATCTAGAGTGAGACTGTTGAAGAATGTCCAAATTCAGTCAGACAAAGACTACATTGTCCTAATATACTTATGCTGTGCGGCCATCACTCACTTGGAACAGCAGTATGATATAGGTGCCATGGAAACAAAATGCTTGTAGATAAAATGTGAAGAGAAATAGGTCTACTCATGCAATTTGTGAAACAGGATATGTATAATCAGGGAGGGTTATATAAACAGGATATTACATATCTATAATCAATCACCTCCCTGATACAATACACACACACACACACACACACACACACACACACACACACACACACACACACACACACACACACATACACACATACACACACGCAAACCTTTCTATAGCGGCCGGTAACATTTGCATTGGCTCCTTATTTTCTCCATAAGGACTTTAGGGCTAGGGTTATGTTTGTGTGTATAAGAATTTTGTTTGGCTTATCATGCACATATTTCATGGCAGCTAACGTAGCAGGAGCAAATGTCAAGAAACCAAAAGCGGCCACCCAATAAAGACGAAAAAAGTGGCCGTCATGTAAACATACTTAATATGACTATAGATTTTACTTACTTTTTATTAAACTTACGTGGCCAAAGAATATCTTATAATCATATTATGCTATATGATATTATGGTAATGTTTCTACTATCTTTTTCAGATGACATGGATACGGCCACACACAAACAATTTTCTCGCTTATATTTTCCCAGCGTCAACATCAGACAAACTGTCAATCATTACTAAAGTACCAGGATTTATTTCAGATAAACCTCGATCGTTACACTGTAAATTGACGATTCATCCACATTTACATCATGAATGATAAACGAAATGCCTTTTTATCTACAGTTTTTTTTTGTTTTTTGTTCTTTGTCTGTCAAACACTATATACAGAGAGTACATGTAAGAGTTTTCCTGGATGTAACCATGGTAACGACACTCATTGATTCATCATTTCCGACAGAAAAAAATAGTTCTAGTGCATGGGTCCAGTGCAAATTTTATTGGGATCTCGGTCGGTCAAAAATCAGTCAAAAATGTCAAGCCATGCCACAGCCTTCAGGCATGCACAAATTTAATTCACCGTTATGGTAAAAAAACAATCAAGAAGAGTACATTAATATACACGGTCATCTCTCTCCCTCTCTCTCTCTCTCTCTTTTAAAGGGGCATCAATCAAGAAGATTCATTCAATTTTCATCTCGATCCCTAAAACGATAGGATTACATTGCATTCACAAAAAACAAAATACAGAGAAAATTAAGGCTTACAACTTGATATACAATAAGCACGATAATTTTCAAAGTTATGAATGTGCAAAGTTTAAAAATTTGAGCGTTGATCTGCACACCGCCAGTTTACAATGAAATATAACTTCTGTTGTGCGTATTATTTTGTTTTAAGTAACGTTTCCGCGCTTCGAGGAAGATGGCGACAGGTATGGCTAGATGAACGGCTCTGTTTGTTGTTTGTCATTTGGCACTGTATAAACACACACACACACACACACACACACACACACACACACACACGCACGCACGCACGCACACACACATACAGATACAGTTTCTTGGCGGAATTACAGACATGATGTTTATCAGATTACCATTCAGGCATCGAATACGGATACCAGGGCGTGTCAAATACCCTGATGACCAAACGAGCGCGCTTGCGATGTTCGCGCGTGTACGTACAGTATATCACATCCCAACACCCAGGAGGGCTAGTCGACCTCGATACCTTGTGCTGATAATGACAGCTGCATCTGTCAGACGATTGTGACATTCCGCAAGTTACAGCGCTATCCGGGAGAGTTATTGGGAATCGTTTTAACACTGTCTGCCAGCGCATGTCCTGATTGAAAAAAAAAGGATACATCGTTGCCGATATCTAATGTCACCAACTCAGTCCAGAGCGACGGAGGTAGCTGTATTTCATTTGTTACCAATCCAACCAGGTGAGAGGATTTATGATTAATAATTCTTTCGACCGAATTTTCACTATACAAACATTATGTTAGGCTAGCAGAGTAGGATGATGATTTTAGGGTATAATGTGGTGATGTGTATGCTTTTTGTTGTATATCAAGATCGATACAATGTATTATAATTATGAGGGATCGTCATAAATTAGAACTCATACACCAGGAGCATTATAACACTGCCGAATTATAATCATTGTGTAACTAACATGACTAAGCGTTACTTAATATTTTCACTTATTTGTTTTCTGAGTTGTTTCGATAGCTCAATCATCCCCCTTTTTTTCGTTCGCTTTAGGTTCTCTACCTTAAAGTTTGTGAAGATATTATGATCTCGCCCCAGACCGGAAGAATGGCGAGTCCTCGTTCGAACTCGTCGCTGAGCAGGCAATCGAGTAGCAGTTCACGACCGGGTCATCCCATGTCGGCCGGAAGCTTCATGCTCCATGCCAAGGAGGAACCTATCCGGCTCACTCACACCAATTTTACTGCTGCCGCTCCTCTCACACCACCGCCGCCGGCACCTCCCCCACCATCACCACCGCCTCCACCTTCCACGGTCCCTGCAACTAATCCGGTGAACGTGTGGAAGGTCCGGTGCTTGGTCTACACTGCATTGGCGTTCGCGTTCGTTGGAGTTTGCCTCATCGTGGCCGGAATCGCCTTCCAGATCGACTCGTCGACATCGACGTCGAGACGGCATGGAATCGTCCTGCTCGTTATCGGCATCATTTTCCTGCTCCTCTCCTTCATCGTTTGCGGCCTTTTCTACGGACTCTATAAGCGGATGAAGGAGAAGGCAGAGAACTCAGTGGTTCTGACATCGCTGGTTAAACACAGGAGCCAAGAAGATCAGGAGAGGGACATCCTAGAATCTTCTCGATCTCCGAAACGCTCAAACGGTCGTCCGGATCCAGGGCCGGTTGTGATTGTAGACCGGAGCTAGGACAATCTGCGTCTTTTTTTTTTTTTAACAAGTTCAACTGGCTGCAATTATTATTACCATGTGGATGTCCATGAACACAAACCACGGGTGAGTCAACCATCCGAGCAGTGAATTCTGAAATTCCTAAACCTGACGCGAATGTTGTCTTCCGGCCCGGTGCCATAATGTCTTCAACTAACATCAAGACACAGAAAATCTTGCAGATTTTGTGTGGTCCGTAAAATCGTCCCCTTGATATGATAGCAAATAGATGATACAGAATCAAGATTTTAAATTGGAATAATGCCACTTGTATCAAAATTTCTCCGCCTTACAAAGACAGAGAAAATCGTGCAGATTTTGTGTGGTTCGTAAAATCGTAATGTCGTAATGTCATAATGTCTCCGGCTTTACAAGGACACAGAAAATCTTGCAGATTTTGTGTGGTCTGTAAAATCGTTCCCTTGATATACTAGCAAATAGATGGCATCCCTTGTGCACACGTTCAACTATGTTTACTGCTTTCGTTTTTTGTATTGATGTTATTTCTCTTGTATATCTTCATGCCTTATAGTCTGATGCTTTCGCCGCTGTAGTGGCAGACCACCATCAGTCAGAAAATTTGCCAGGAAGTTTCTAAAAATCATAAGATTAAATATCAAAGTTTTGATAACAATAACATTGCAAAGCACCAAATATTGTAAGATTGTAAATCACAGGAAATTAAAGGTTGTTATCATTGCAACCTTTTCAGAATAGATATGGGTGCATTAATCCTCGGGAGATGGGGCGATATCATTTCAATGTAAGGCTTGTTTGAACAACATACAACATAAACATTAGGATTTGAATCAGCACCCCGTGGAGTGCAGATTCTCACCCTGAGGTATAGTGAGTGAGAAATGAAATAGCAAGTTCACTTAAACATTTATAGGTTATTCACTACATGTCATCGGAAACTGAGCTCATGTTTTGTCCAAGGATGTGAAGACCTCACATCGGTAGCAATGAGAATCACTATCTTGTTGACAATGTCGTTTGTATGGCGCATCTCCTGTGCGCACGCCTCTGATGCGCAACGAGAAACATGACGACGAACATAGTCTTCCGCTCGGGGAGATCTTGCCCCTTGCGAAGAGTGCAACCGTCACCCGAGACCGACTGAAGTTATCCGATACCAACATGCGATTAAATCCGTCATCATTGTCGGCATTTCATACTGAGTTCAATATCGTGATAGTTTCAGATAGTGAAAATGATAGGGCTTAATAATTGCTGCTAATGTGCCCCATGCACTTACCACTGCGTAATACTTATCTTGTAAAGGACAGTCCGCCCATGAACAATGTTCATTACAAACACATCAGCGTTTTGTTATGGGAAGTGCTATCTGGCGTAGATGGGAAACAATAAAAACCTCAGAAACTGCTGAGCAAACAAACTTAAATAACGATTAGTGTCTTTTGATAAGAGGACGCACTTAATCCACCGATTCCTAATACTTTTATGGTATCCCATGTAATCTAGGTCAAGGATAAAGTATATTTATCACTGAATTCTTCGTTGTACATTCGTTTTTGGTTTCCGTTTAAAGTTTCGTTCCGTTTCCCGTTTTCAAACGAATCTGAATTGCTTATTCTTATTTTGCAACAAAATCTTGGAAGATCAAATTCTTATTTCTGTGCCAAATATTGGCAAATTTCTCTCAATTTCTTTCTTATGCTGTGCAAAGTTGATAACTTACCTTTTTTCATTAGTTTTTCTCCAAGATGTGCGGTGAAATTTAGAGTTGCCAAATGAGTAATGACCAAATGAAAAATTCTGCAGCCAAAGTATTCACAGATTTGACGAGTTAGGGCATTCATTGTGTTTGAGATTGGTTCATCAAGCATGTTGCTCAAACAGAGCGTGTGGTCAGTAAATTCATGATGCTGTGTCCAGAATCGAGTTGGTCAAATAATGAATGACCCTTAAAATCGGCCCGCAAAACATGAAGGGAGATGAGGGAAATCCGGAGATTTTATAGCATTTTGAAACGTTTTGACAAAAAAAAATAATAAAGTAAATCGGTCAGGAATAAGGGGTTTACAGCATCAATGGGTGGCAGCAGTAAGTGTCAGCGGAGTGGTGTACAACTCTTCTTTGTTGTGATGAGGGAAAATTCATGTTTGTCTCGACATTCAGGCTTAATCTATTTTCTTGAGCAACAACATGCACACCGTGCAGAAGTTCATATTCTCCGCATCATGACGATTCATAAAGTTGAACCTGAAAACAAGACTTGATGGAGAAGAACAAACCAAGCTTGTAATTACATTTTGTGTACAAAATTGATTAATACATGTTAACATCTAGTCACCAGCTTAATTAATGATCATTATTTATGGGACGATTCCTTGGATCTTGCCCGATTTTTCTTAAATTGTCAATGGTTTATTCAAAAATTGTGTGTGAACTAAACAATGAAGGAACGCTGTTAAAACGCGACGTTTGGTTTCTATTCAACAACATCGCGACGAATTCATTCGCGTTGTGACTTATAGCCTGACATTTTGAATGTCGTACTGCCAATATAAGAATGTGACATCGGGTAATTTATAGCAATGCATCAGGCAATTTGCAATTGTGTCGACTCGATTTAAGGAATTTTCTTCTCCGTGTTTCCTGTACACGGTACACAGAGAGAGAAAAAACGAAGGGGAGAAAGAGAAGGTGGCATGTGATACTCTCTCTCCCGCCTTCTCTCTTTCTACTCCAGTTGCATTAAATTTGATGGATCTTAAATTCTTCCCATTTCAAAATGCAGCCTAAACAATAAGAGAGGCGAGATGTAATGTAGGACTCTGAGATGAGCGAAGTACACCTAAAGCTCTTCACTGGATGCGCTTCCAAAACCGACACGGGGATTTTCCAATCTGCCTGAAAGCAGGGAGGCATAAAAGTCGTCTCACCTCCCGTTGAAAGCAATGAAGTCATCCACTAACACTTATATAGGGGTAGAAGTGAAAATCCCGCGCCATGTTCAAGCTGATCTGACAGATAGAGATGATATTATCCGGAGAGGCAGAAGCGAAACAGTGAGAATTTCGCTGAAATCATGCAGTATGAACAATGAAAATATTGCGAGAAAAACATAAAGAAGGTTCTGGTAGGCCTATATTACAGATTGTAAGAGTGACATCGAAGGTAACAAGTAAAATAATTTTGCAAATTAGAAGAAGATGATCAAGAAAACAAATATGTGCTACGTAGTCTCGTAAGTCTTTTATTCGCTTTAGAATACATTCAAACTGTTTCTGTATTGACAAGAATTGGAAAAGACTTTAAAAGTATATTAACGTTTTTTCTCACTTTGAATATGATCGCTCCAGAGTTGTCATGGTTAAGCAATGCTGTCTTGTTTCAATTTGAAAGGCTCATGATGGCAGAATAATTGGCAAAAAGAATGAGTGTTTGACATTAGTTTCACCTTACAGTCAATTAGGACTGTTGTAAACCGTTGGTATCTTCGCCTGGTGCGATTTCTTGTTGAAATATCATTAATAAAAGATTTTGATAGCATTTTTTTTTTTGGATAGCATTGTTTTTGCGAAGCACGCTTTTGAACTTCCATGATATAAGAAGAGTTTTTGTCTCATTTCAGCGACAATCTTTCTTTATCAACATCAACACTTCATTGCATTCAGAGTTTGATAACAAATATATAGTCCTTGTTCAAAGTAGGCCTATGTACACTTGTATACGCGGAATAGATTTATTTACCCTTTAAACGAGGATCCTCCTAATCCAGTTCGTCTGAGTATGTTCAGTTTGAAAAATTCGTGTAATCGCTTCGTAGCTCAGTTGTTTTATCGACTGACTCGTTCGGAGCTATACTTTGTCGTATAACCACTTTTGGTGTAAGAATCGAAGTAACATCGGCCCACTGTCTACTTCCGATGTTATACAAACGTACTTAATTTGATGTTTGGATTGGTCAATTACGAATGCATTTTGTATAGACTCCGTGTAACCGGTCATTGAATTATGTACACCTAGAGTTATTGAATTATACAATGAAGCAGGAAGTAGATTTGCTGACATATGAAAATCTATCAGCTCCATGGCATACGTGATGCTTAATTGGTAACCCTTCCTATACCCTCTGGCGGCTTTCTCTATAACGCAAATGTTCATTAATTGTATTAGATGCTAATCGTGATTGCTTTTGAACGCTCACCCAGGGGCGTGTTAACCCTTGTTACTCCCTCCCCATAGGCGCCAAAAGCACGACGCACAGCACGTACGATATTCTCATGCATGAGCTGTGTTCGTCTCTCGTTCGTCGAATGGGGGGACGGCCGGGGTAAGCTTGTGTGTCATGGTATGCATGTGGCGGATTGATTTACCACCCAACGGGGTAGGTTCATCACCGACAACATGCCGTGTCCTGACAACGTGATATCGCCCTCCGGTGAACCCCAGAAGATATTAAAGGGTTCTTCTCCCTCACCCCTCCCCTACCCTCCACTTCACATATCGGTAACAACGTACATTGAAGGGACTGCTTGGAGGAATGGGCGACATTGAGATTAACTCAGTAGGGAGGGGGCATGCAGGGATAGGATGGGGATGATGTTAGATGGGTGGTTCTTAATTTAAATGATAACTATCCCTTTCTGCCTCGTTTTTAATGACGTTTTCACCCAATTGATGGCATTGTATTTAACATGGTAGAATAACGCAGTTGGGTATTTCAAAAGCACGTAACGAATCGGCAAAATATAATGGAGAATATCACAGTCATAACCACACCTATCCATCCATTATCTCTAGAGTCATTTCATAAGATTGTGACCCAAGCACCCTGCTGACAGTCAGGTGAAACAAATTTCCACAAATTTTGATTAAGTTTACTTCCAGTTTGGTCATTGGCCGGAATTTCCTCTGTAGTTTCGTAATAAGTGTACATGTTATTATGCAAATTCGACTTCGCCATCACGCGTGCCCGACCATAACTCGTACTCTATAATAGAGAAAACTTATATCATGAACGCGCATGATCAAGGTAGGCGTATACACTTCGCGCTTGTTTTGTTTGAACGAGTTATCAAGAATTCCATAAAGAAATGAGTAATTTGAAAATGTGTGTCTTGATTGAAATTATTTGTTAAGCGGATAGATTTTATTTTCGTCGGTGCCGATATCTTACGTAATCTTTGCCAAGATCACGGTGTTTCAAGATACTAGTATAGTGCCTGAATTTATCAGACGCTCGAAAATTTACAAAGATGTTCGTCAATTCAAAAACAAAAATGTAAATAGAAATGTAACTAATAATGATTACAGCTGCCATACCAACCACATTTAAATGCTTAAAGCTGATTGGTTGCATTCCGACTGCCACAGTAATAACTGCAATCAATGCCGCTTATACAGGTAATTGTAAACATCTTCATGCTCTTGACACAGACTACATTATGCATAGCAAACCTCTTTCAGTCTTTATGCAAGACCTGTGGGAACAATTTTCATAAAAAGTTGATATGATAACAACTCTTGCCGGAGTGTCAATTGTCATGGTAACAACAAGAATCCATCTTCCTGATCGGCTGTTGCTATTGGAAGCTGCCATTCCAGCAAGAGTGACTATCCTAACATCTTTCATGAAATGGGACCCAGATTTGTGGCGTCTATTTAAGAGCTAGTCGACCCTTTAAGGATGGCACAGGCCTATTTGGCCATCGTAATACGTGTGGCTCAATTTCTCGGGGAGCTGACGGCATGTGGTGCTCGCATAGCCTATCAGAATGCCGCAGCATCACAATCCTGCATCCTCTCCTTTTCCCACGTGCTAAATTTGTCATGCATAGGCCCCTTCATTAAGTGCACGCATGGCAGGGCAGTATACCACTATTCGCTTCTCTTTGATCCCGTTGCTGTACAGGATCTTAATGTGTTGTGTGAGGTATATAAATATAATATTTGCGCATACTATATACCGCCTGTGTGTATTGTCCACAATGCATGATGACTCACGACTGTATGTAGCAAGAACAGTCACGTTACTTGATTTTACTCTATTATATAATTATAGCTTTAGTGCATACTATTTTTAAACCTTTTCCGATCGACATGATTCGTTATTCCAAACCTATGATACCAAAAAGTAACCCCGAATATCACAATCGACAAAAAATGAAGCCGAACTCATTCAGGATTTAAGAATATCATGACGCCCTGCGTCCTGCCGCCTTTGATCAAAAAAAGATATCGCTCGAAAAGTATCAATGTTGTTAATGGAAGAATATCATAATGGGTATATGGTTTCCCTAACTCGCATTAGTGTGTGTTGCCCATCATTTTCATTGCCTGGTTAGGTTTAATCAAGGGATACAGCTTTCTGTTCAACAGAGTGGATTTCGACCTAAGCTCAATAGCGATTCAAGGTTTCTTTTAAAAGGAATTTGATATCAAGGGTATGGATAATGCAATTTTCTGCATTAACAGAGAACCATTGATATTTTTTAGTGTCAATCACCCCCACCCCTTATTGACCAAGTCATTAGTTGCAACAAGATTTTAAGTGATAAAATTGGTCATGATATCAGCTTAAAAAAAAAAAAAATGGGTTTTTTTTTTTTTTTGCTGTTTATAAAGTTTCTTTATTCGTAGTTTGTCTATGTCTAAAATTGAATTATGATTCCCTTGAGATGCGTTTGGACTACGACTCTATAATTATCGTGAATTTCACTGACGTCAGGAGTGCGGAAATTTCTTAAGTCTTACACCAGATTAGATGGTTTACTTGGGACTTGACCTATAGCTATCTGCGATACTGCACATGTACCCAGATACTGATGATGATGTTGATGCTGCTGCTGCTGCTGCTGATGATGATAATAATAATAATAATAAAATGATGATAGTCACAGGAGCAACAACAACAATGATGATAATAATGATCGTAATAATACAAATAAAAAGATCCTCTTTATCCAGGTTTAGCCTCTTCAGTGTTGACACTGTAGGGCGCCATGCCATCAGTTCAGATCTCAGCAGCGTTTGAAAAATTCGCCTGAAGCGTCGCCATGCAAGCCCACTGCAGCTATATCCATTCACTAGATCGAGAGGGACATGGAGGGAAGCGCCTTGTCCAATATTAAGCGCTGTTCTGGATTCGTACTCGGGTGCTCTGATTAAATATCAAGAGTCTTATCCATATGCCACAGTGCCCCTATATAAAAGATGATCTTGTTGTTCGTTCGATTAGGCCATAATCTCAAGTAAAGTGATGCTTAGTAGACCGTTTCTGTAATGTATTACAATAGTTTTATCAATAGATTTTTTTCCCCTGCAGCCTACTAACGAAGCATTTCATTCACCTGCTCCTTCTCAATTAAGTTCCATAGGCTAGGTAGGGCAAGCCTCCGCCAAGCATTGTTGTTGTTATCGGCAACTTTTTTTTTTCATAAACAAAGCATGCATAGAATTCCAAATACACTACATGAGAATAAAATAAATCACATGTAATCACTTAATCCTCTTATCATTATTAAGGACCTATTCCTGAAAGTTTCAACAAAATCAGTGCATTCCTTGTTTGAGTAATATTGGTGAGACAAACAATACCACAACGCATCCCAGAAACATAAAATAATAAGCAATTCAAATTAAAAAGTTGCGGGTTGGTTTATAATTCGTTTGCTTAGCATGCCCTATTATAATATAGTACACTTGTACATTTTTTTCTTCCTCGTCAGTGAATACGATGCATCATTTTGTGAGACAGAGAAAGTCATTTCATGTTCGTACCATCCAGGGACTTGGGAGCATCGGGGCATGGTGAGGATTCCAATGAAGTCACTCCGTTTATGCCGTTTATTGTCTGAGACATTAATCATCCCCTTAGCAAAACATGTAATCAAATTTGGCAGTTGCCTACACGTGGTCTGTCTGTTCGCCGCGATATATTTCATTTTGTGCACATCCTCAAACTCATGCTCGTTTTAATTCACGTAATTTATATTCTTCCCATGACACTTCCTTTCGGCGAACAATGCGATTTGTTATTCTGCTTACGCTGATTAATAAAAGTAATTGTGATATCATGCCTTTAATACCGAGGGTTGCTGCTTCGATATCAACACAGTTCCCCCAAAGAGGGCTCCCTGTAGCATCGTCACACTGACTGGCAGCCTCATTAGGGCCGGTTATAGGGATAAAGCAAAGCGAAACAAAAGAGCAGTAAAGGTAAAAATTAAACCGTCAGAAATATATATATATATATATATATATATATATATATATATATATATATATATATATATATATATATATATATATATATATATAATTATGTCACAATGATGTTCTTTTGATTTCCTATACGTGCGTGCAGAGTGTGTGTGTGTGTGAGGGCTCCCTATAGCATCGTCACACTGACTGGCAGCCTCATTAGGGCCGGTTATAGGGATAAAGCAAAGCGAAACAAAAGAGCAGTAAAGGTAAAAATTAAACCGTCAGAAGTATATATATATATATATATATATATATATATATATATATGTCACAATAATGTTCTTTTGATATCCTATACGTGCGTGCAGAGTGTGTGTGTGTGTGAGTGTAAAAGCCTGTGTTGATTTTCTTTCGGGGAACCTACTCCTACAAGCATCTGCTTCTATGTAGGTTCCCTCCACACACAGTTTTATTCATCCGTCATGAATATATACCCTTGAGAATAATTTCAACTGATATTGTGCTATGTAAATGCTTTTGTATATACTGAACTTATAACTTATAATTTATGTGTCACTTTACATTGTCATTGATGGATGTTGTAAACACAACACTGTATGATTTGTGTGGAAACCTAATAAATGAAATGAAAATTAAATATACCAC
The DNA here is from genome assembly GCF_964275005.1 of Diadema setosum. Classification (NCBI taxonomy): domain Eukaryota; kingdom Metazoa; phylum Echinodermata; class Echinoidea; order Diadematoida; family Diadematidae; genus Diadema; species Diadema setosum. The sequence goes on along the minus strand of NC_092692.1, from coordinate 4,127,825 downwards.
AATTGCATTGGTCATGGTTGGATTATGCTGATCCCCCCTCCAAAAAAGTTATACTTTTGTTTATTGCATTATTTTGATTCACCTCGTTCCGAACTTTACTTGCTTTGTTTATATCAGTATTGTTAATCTGAAATGTGGAAAGTGTGGAGATAATGTAGAAGTGGTAAGTATGCAGCTGGAATTGAGGCTTTCTAAAAGTAATCTGTTCTGGGATTTTTTTCTCTCTCTTTATCCTTTATTTCACAGGACGGACTCATTTTTGAACTATCTACCCATGGCAAGGTTCTACCAACATTTGCAACATTTTTGTCGATGTCCAACTTTATGCAAGCGCCCTTGAACAGAATTTCGCTTCCTATGAGGGAAGAACTCATCTTTGTGGTTTTACAGTCACTTCGTTTTTATCATTTCTAGCAATGGCAATTATGATAAACATAACGACTTATAGCAGTGTATGGTTGCTGCAATATTCATCTTCGTGTGATATTTTCTTTACAAACCTTCGATGATTTGATACGAATGATGTTACATCTTACTCTTTTATCGATAATTTTTAATATTGGAAAAGATCTGTTGTGTACGGTTCACAGAAACTTGTTTTGTAATGACCGCTGTCAATTTGAATGGTTGTGACTAATTACCTGAGATTTGTGAAAAAATGGGGAAGTTTGCAATTCCACAAGGTTCCTACTTTATATACGAGTTTGATGCCCCCCCCCCCCCCGATGCCCCCCCCCCCCCCCCCCATTCTGGTCGTCTGGTTTATCTACGTTCATTACAGCTATACAGTGAGTATGTACGCATCGTTTTCTTGGTCAGTTTACTGTAACTGGTGCCAAGAATCCGTAAAAACACACAAAGACAAAACAAAACAAAAACAGCATGGGTGTGTTCCACTATCGCGCCACCAAACGTAGATGGCGTGCGTCGTAATCACTGCAAGTCAACCAAGGAAGTATCTTTGTCCAACACAGCTGCTCGATATTGGATAGGGCCTACCCCTTTTCTTTTCCGTATGCTGAAATAAATATCAACCATGATCAACCAATTTGTACAACTCTGTATTCAAGTTTAGATCTATCAATCATTGTTTAACTGTGTCAGTTTGTTGTCATTTATCACAAATCTGAAAGGAGCTGGAGGCTCACGTCAGTCACAATCCTTAACACATTGGTGCCAAACTGAAGAGGACTGGTGCACGACATTAGTCTCTCCTGCACTTTTTAGCTGGTTTTGAAAAGAATTGTGGCCAGCCTTCTACCCATCAGTCATTGATGTGAAATATGATACGGCATTACATTGTGTTCCATAAAGAGTATATGGATCGTAAGGGCTTTTTTAAACCTTACAATTTAAGTGAAACTCTATCATGAATTTTAGTTGACTTTTTTAACTAGAGCAAATTAAGACAAGCGCCCAAATTTCCAGGAAATCTAGCAAACACTGTGGGCAAAATAGCAAATGTAGAACATTGAGATGTCTACGCAAGAGTGATATTGGTCACACCAACTAGATTAAATTAGACAAGACGATGATGGAATTCCTTTACAACTTTATGTGTGCAAACGAATAGGCGGACATGCTCTTACAATTTCATGTAATTGATAAATTTTGCATTATGTAACTGTCTAGGGAAACGTTCAAAGTTTTAGATGTGATTAATCATCTATCGCTTATCTGATTTTGATGAAAGTTTGGCAAACGAGAACAAATATTCTAGCTTTCGGATTCTGTATCCAGTGAAGGTAACGTTGGAAATGGATTTCCACTTCGGTAGAGCTATAATTTAATGAGTAAAGAGTTGTGATTTAGTGTGTGTGTTACTTATATAAAATCACTGTGCCTTTCAAAATGGTTTTGTGTAATTCAAACCTGAAAAGCATTTTTCTACCACTTGAGCATTGATTGGTAATAATTGTATGTCTATAGATTTTACTTTATCATTTTGCTTTCACTTTGCTTTTATTTTGTAAAAATTATTTATCTCCTTCATAATGGGTTTAATCTAACCATTGTTTCTATAATTATTATAAGCTTGGTATTCAATCAACCAAGGACATATAGCCAATATAATAAGATGTTTTTATGTGTGTTTGTAAATAAGAGTATGCATGCAAAATAAAATGACAAACTATCATGTGCATTCAATAGGTGTACCCGTGTTTTAGTGACATTGCGGCTACAGCATTAGTTTGCGTGATATAAAGTATATGACAGTAATAACAAATACCAAGCATACTAGTATACAATTACTAAATCATAACGACGGGATTCGTAATCATTGTAGAGAGTATGATATATCACCCTATCTCTCTCTCACTCTCTACCTATATTTGATGTACATATATATATATATATATATATATATATACATATATATATATATATATATATATATATATATGTATATATATATACATATATATATATATACATATATATATATATATATATATATATATATATATATATATATATATATATTGTATATATATATATATATATATATATATATATATATATATACAAACATATTGAGAATTCACGTATTGGCTCCAATATAACGAAGAATCAAAAAAATAAACTATAGTAATGCATAAACACAAATTGAACATTTGTGTTTTGGTACCGTTATTCCACGTCGAGACTCCTGAGGAAGGTGGAGGCCACCGAAAATTCGAGTACAATAAACTCATTCTTTATTGGAAAAAAAAAATGCATTGCTAGTTTATTTCTTGATTCTTCGTTTTATATATATATATATATATGGTGGTTCAGGAGTTACCTGCAAAACCGAAAACAATATGTATCTCTGAACGAGAATAACTCAAGTTTCAAATTTATTAAATGTGGCGTCCCTCAGGGTAGTATATTAGGTCCTTTACTTTTTATTGTTTACATCAATGATTTTTGCAGGTCATCTGATACACTCTCATTTATACTTTTTGCTGATGACTCAAATGTTTTCTTTTCCCATCAAGACCCAGTTACTTTAATTGACACCGTCAACTCTGAATTGAAAAAAGTGACTCAATGGATAAGAGCTAATAAATTATCACTTAATCTCCAGAAAACTAAGTATATGCTTTTTAGTAAATCCATAGAAACATTAAGCACAGATCTTATTTTTGATGGTACTCAATTAGAACGTGTATCCCACATAAAATTCCTTGGTATTACAGTGGATGATAAGCTTTCGTGGAGGCCACATATTATCAACATAAGTAAAATAATTTCACGAAATATTGGTATTATCAACAGACTTAAGTTTCACATTCCATCGTCGTCTTTGTTAACGTTGTATTTTTCTTTAATATTACCTTATCTTAATTACGGAATTTTAGCATGGGGTAGCGCCCATCAAACTTTATTAGATAAATTATTATTATTACAAAAGAAAGTACTTCGTATTATTTGTGGGGTTTCGCCACGTTCTCATTCAGATTCATTGTTCATTGAATATAAGATTTTAAAAATTAAAGATTTGTTTCTTTTTCAACTGGGCCAGTTCATGTTCAATTATAACACAAATGCTCTTCCCAATATTTTTAATTCAATGTTTCCACGAAATCAATCTTTTCATGATTATCCTACTAGGAGCTCTAATGAGTTTCACTTACCCCTTTTGAGAACCTTATTAGCTCAGAACACATTTATATACATCGGCCCTAAATTTTGGAATTCATTAGGTCCTGAAATAAAAAATTCTTCATCGTTATACATTTTTAAGCGTAATTTGAAATCTTTTTTGTTAAATTCTAGCTAAGATATTTATTTTCATTACCTATACAGGTTACAGCAAACATGAGGGTCATCATCGGTTATTTAATTCATTATTACGCAGTGAAAAACGGCATTGCTAGGCAATGAAATACGGCGTGTTATTTGCATAATTTCTACACAGCTGCGTGCAGTCACCAGCTGTTCGAAGCACCTCATCAATTCTCTCTTCCGTTTCTCTTGTTCAGCGTGTAGGCATTCTCTATCTTTCCTCTCCCTCCCTCTCCCTCCCCCTTCTCTCTCATTTCTCTCTCTCTCTCTCTTTCTTCCTTTCCCTTTCTTCCACTAATTCTTTTTTTGTCCCATTCCGTTCGATTGTATCTCCTTAGTTTAGTTATGCCATGTTGTTGTGCATATGTGTAATGTATTTGTAATTGTATGTGTATTTTTGGAAGAAATTCTTGAGTGGTCCACAATCTACAAGCACTGCTTTTTAGTGGACCTCTCAGTTCTCTTTTTTTTTTCTCCTCAAAATATAACTTTGTATTTTCCCGTATGTATACATGATTCATCTCTATTAGTTTGTTGGATATCGTTAATCCTTCGCACTTTGTACTGTATACATGCTTATGATGGATTTTCTGATTTACCTCGTGTTATGTTTTGTTGGAAAGAAAATGAGAATGAAATAAATGAATTGAATTGAATTGAATTGAATTGAATATATATATATATATATCAGGGCTCCACACTAACTTTTATTTTTGGTGGCCCAAAGGCAAACATCCGACCGTTTTTGGTGGCTCGATCAGGCCACCAAATTCTTCATTTCTGAAATTTTGGTGGCCCGACGTGCGTTTTTGGTGGCCCCGGGCCACCGGGCCACCGTTAGTGTCGAGCCCTGTATATATATATATATATATATATATATATATATATATATATATATATATATATTGAGATATTACGTATTGGCTCCACGAAAAAATGAAGAAACAAACTGGTAATGCATTTTTGGCCAATAAAGAATGAAGTTATTCGCCTCGAATTTTCGGCGTCAAACGCCTTCTTCATTGTCAAGACTCCTGAGAAAGGCGTAGGACGCCGAAAACTCGAGTCGAATAAAGTCATTCTTTATTGGCCAAAAATGCATTACCAGTTTGTTTCTTCATATATATATATATATATATATATATATATATATATATATAAGAGCTAATTTTTTTCTGTGAGATGTGTAGTGGCCTGAAATAAAAGCAAATACAACAATCCATTTCGAATCTTAGTTGTGCGATCGGAAAACCGAAATATAACTTTTTGGAAATTTGATGGTCCGAAATTAATATCTAGTTGCCCTGACCTGTAGTGTAGTTAGTATAGTTTTGGTTGAGATGGGACTTTAGGTTTTAAAGGGGATGGCTAGTAATCGATCAGTGGGAATCAGTGGGAATGCTGGGAGATGATTGTTCCAATCCTTGTGGGATTCATTTAAGAGGACATTATATATCTACTGTTGTGTGAAATTTATTTGCTTCAGAACGGTCTCATATTCAAGTAATGTGCAGATTAATGCCCCGTCACTGACCAGGCACGCTAACCTGGAAACATTAAACTGCACATTACTTGAATATGAGACCATTCTGAAGCAAATAATTTTCACACAACAATAGATATATAATGTACTCTTAAATGAATCCCACAAGGATTGGAACAATCATCCCCCAGCATTCCCACTAATTCCACTGATCAGTTACTAGCCATCCCCTTTAAACCTTTTGCAAGATAATAAGAAACCACTTGTGAAATACTAAAGAGCATTATTCTTAGAAGAATTTAAAGTTTATTTAATAAAAATCGATTTTGAAATGGGTGACATATCCAAAAACAAAGTGGTCACAATAAAAGGTAGGTCCCACCACCATCAGTTTTAATAACGTATTACAATCATGATGACATTGAATTCGTTAACATAATTCAATTCAATTCAATAGTTTATTTATTTCCATCATCACAAAGAAAGAAAAGAAAAAGTTGACATAATCCAAAGTGATACAATTTTTTTTTCATTTCTCTTACACTCGTCCGATAAAGGATTTTTTTTTCAATACAATATAAAGTATATTATACACGAATGGTGTCGTAAAAAGAAACAATGCACTTTGTCATGGCAACAAAAATAGTAAATAATCACAATGATGGAAAACAGTGTTCCACTAAAAAAGCCACGCTTGTAAAACGTGGAACACTGGAACAAAACAACAACAGCACCAATTTGTTATACCAAATAGACATATTCATTTCAATTCTTCTATATACTATTGTACATTTTACTAATTGATATAATGATGTTGATACTATGAACAATACTTACTAGGATAACATAAGGACGGCCCAAGTCCATAATATGATTATTTGGCTATTATCTTGGAAATCCCTTGCAAAAATCAATATGAATACAGATGATTATTGAAATTACTTCTTTACATTTCACTTTATATTCTACATAACATTGCCATAACTGAAAAATCAATAGGAATGATAATCATTAGGACGTTATTTTGGTGGGGTTTTTTCCCCTCAAAGTTCCCTTGGATGACTTTGGGTCTCTCCTATATTTAGGTACTTAATTGCTGATGATGACAAAATTAATCATGCCTACATTATCACTGCGATAAAAGTACATGTTCACAGAACCGGGCAAGAGAAAATGATTATATGAATATAAGCATGCACAATCTGCTTTACAGTAATTTGCTTTACAGTAATTTGCTGTACAAATTTATTATAAATATTATTCAGTAATGTTATCATGTTTAACAAATGAGATGTTCAGTACTTTTATAATCAACTTCTAATTTTTTCTTCCACAATGTGTAACAAAAAAAAAGAGATGAACAGGAAGGAAATACATTTTTATTGTGTCAAAACTATGCGAATATTACGTGACTTTGTATAGAAAAACCATTTTTAGAGTACATTATCCTTACATTATTAATGAAAATTGATAAATACCATCGGAAAAGTGTATATGTGTGTGTGTGTGTGTGTGTGTGCGTGTGTGTGAGTGTTTGTGTGAGTGTGTGTGTTTATGTATGTACAAAAAAACGAAAAAAAAAAACAGAACAAAACAAAGCAAAAAACCCAAAAATATTTCTCAGTGGGGAAGGAAAAGTACACTGTTGGGCAAGAATAAGCTGTCAAAGAGGGACTGGAGAATAACGTCTGTAGAGGGCAGCATATTGATTCCCACTTTCATCAGCTGAGAGGCCGAGCTGTCCAACTTGTGTGGGAAGGACCGACAGATGTTTGAAACGCACGCATGCGTGCCGTACGTTATGAATGCATTAATTTCTCATTTTTAAACTCTTAGACACTATGTATCAAAATAATCAAGTTATCAAGTAATTGACATGATTCATGGCAATAATCTCACAGGGAGTTTCTCTCCACCGGCCGTGAAAGGGGTGGGGGAGGGGGAGGTTGAAGCCTCCCCCTTCAGTTCTAAAAGAAAGTGGGGGGGGGGGGGGGTCGAACAACCGAAATGACAGAAATGACTTCTAAAACTGTAACAACAAAACTCATGACATGGGGTTGGTTTTGTAATTGACCTTTGATCCCCATAAGCCGGGTCCTCTCCCCCCCCCCCCCCCCAAAAAAAAAAGGCCCGTACTCAATATGTGATGGATAGATAGATAGATAGATAGATAGACAGATAGATAGATGAATAAATAAATGGATAGGTGGATGAATAGACAAAAGATGGAATACAGACATTCTGGAGCTCAAAGAGGAACTCTATTCCAAGTAAACACTGATTTTGATGACTAGAGCAAACTCGTTAATCAATCAGAAAAGTGAAAGTTCGATTTCAATTGAAAGTGAGTTATTGGCCTACTTAAAGCTAAGGAGTTGCAAACGATCATTTTCACAAACCAATAAAACTAAAGGAGATTTGAATGTCATCAATTTGTATGTCTTCAATTTCACTGCACACCAATTCATTTACTATATACTTCTATTTCTATACACTTTTTTTTTTGTTCTATTATTATTCCCACCCTTCACAAGATTCATTTTTACGTGTTTTTTTTTTTCAAGTTTCTGACGATATCTTTCGGTAGGGGAGTTAGAATTGTTTTAAAATGGGCCGAAATACGATTTGAATACATTCTCTTATATACAAAAGGGCAACTCAATAAGACTTAAGTGTCATCATTATCTCATCGTTTGATTATCCTCACAGAATTATTATTGATATCACAATGATTCATTTTAAAACACGAAAAATTTATCATTCCAAAAGTGTCACTTTGGTACGTTGAATACGAGTATTTTTAGTAAAACATTAATTGTTGCTTGATTTCACAATAAATCACTATCAAAGTAGGCCTACATGTAGTGGAGCTCCAGTGGAGAGCTATCAAAGCGTTTGGAATTTGACAATAATAATGCAGTTATTGTGATGTCACTATAATGATAAAGCCCCCAGATAGACCAACATGCTAAAGCACAAAGGGTGAAATAGAACTTGAATGAACGCATGTCAACCTCAATAAGTAACTTAGCAGTCTTCTCAGGGCGTTTAAAGTAGTCTACAGGAGCAAGCTTCATGAGGCAAAGATTTCAAGGAAACGCCTTCTCCTCAAGAATGCTTTGAAAACAATTACCGGTAGGGCCTACCGACATCTCCTTTTATCACTAATGCGTGCGCAGATTGCGTGGGTATTTGTGGCGCTTTCGCCTGAAAGGGGAAGACGTGTATAAATTAACAATGCCAAAGACTGTTTACACTTAAGAAATCGCACAGCCACGCAGCCATCACTTTTTCTTTCTTTTTTTTTTTTAAAGCAAGCAAAACACACACACATGCACACAACCGGATAAAAACACGAAAACAGCCACTGGGTGGGCAGATTTGTCATTATTGTCTGCTTTCAACGTTCGGGCTTTAAAGCCACCATAGTCATAAGCATCCGTAATTCGTCGACCTCTTCAACGTGTTTACAATTAGCGAGCCTCTGGCCGAATTACCGTGATAAGAGATACAAATACTGCACCTTTTCTCGGATTTCTGCAACTGCGTTGAAACTTCCTGATCTGCTATGAATTCTTCTAGGTGACTAAGACAGTTAGAAGAGTTCCTGAGATCAACTGACCATTTTTCGCGAGATGGCAAGTGTTAATTCAGCCGAATACGTGAGTATAGTAGCCAACCGGCAAAATATTAGACCCCCGACATTGGGTGATTTGGGTACGTCCGTGAGCATAGGCAATGCATGCAGTCTACTGTTGTCTTGCTAGACCTACATAGCGCTACGGCTGTCCATGTCCCGATGTAGGATCGTGTATGGGGCTTGAAGTCCTACGTGACACTACAGACAGCGTACGTTCAGATTAACAGATATTGAGCATTATGCGTTCTTCATGTTAGCTACTTATACTATTAACAGGGTCAGAATTATTCAATTATTTTCATATGTTACCGTTACGGCGTTAAGCTCCTCCGGTTGTTTGTTTTTCCAGCAAGGTGTGTGTGTGTGTGTGTGTCCAACAACTGAATCATTCATTACATTGGATTCATACATGGCATGGGGTCCATGTCCATGTATCATGATGTTCATGACATGAACATGATGAAGAATGATTGATATGACAATGTGATGTGGAAGATTGAGGCATAGAGAAAATATAATTATTTAAAAAGATGAGAGAGCCAATGAATAGAGAATAATTTGTGTGTGTTGGTAGATCTACACTACAACACACACACAAGTCATGTACCATATTAACCCCGGGACGCTCCGTGTACACAGTTACACACTGTGGGAGCGTCCTGAGTCAATAGAGTGCTATATCGGTAAGCTTGAAAAACATACACAGTCTGTCACAGATTTTCGCACCTCCGTAAGTTTCGAATTTCACTAGAAAAAAACTTACTTTTATAGTATACATAAGATTCTTATCTAATTCCTACCATACGTTCACCTTGTTCTTGTTCACACTGGTCCAATGATCTTGAAAAAACATTTTTTTTACAGGTCCATCTCCTAGCTCCCCATCCCATTCACCATTTTCGAAATCAGTATGCAGTACACTGCGCACGTAAATATTCATGTGCTGGGCGGAGTCGCAATGCTTTTAGCCTTCTGACAAGGCCTGCGCGCGCGTACCCACCCAGAAAGCAACGCAATATACAGCGAGAGGGTTTGCCACAACAGTATGATATGGCCTTGCTGTAAAGCTACAGCTGTACAGATGAATTGACGGCCAGCGCATGCGCACAAGTTTCAAATCCATTGACTGTATAAGATGTCGTTCTCCCAAGTTCCTTTCGACCGAGTCGTATTTAACTCATCAATTCGAGCAGAAATGGAATATTGACAGGACCAAAAGTTGAACGCAGTCAGTCTTCAACATTATAACTTCACCTGTAAGTCTTCATATTACAGAATTTTTGCGATTTCATATTGATATTTAAGCGCTATACTTCGCCTGTCATGATCATATCTGCTACAATGCGCAGCCCCAACACTGCGTGTTGGGGCTGGTCGCAGTTAGTACCATATGTAGTTTGACTGAAAGATTGGTCTGTATTTTGTTGCCGGGGATATGTTCCGCGGAGACTTTGTCTGGCTTCATGGAATCCCCTCACCCTCCTCGCTGTAAAAGCAAAAAATGATAAAAGACTCCTCCGGACAGACAGATTTTTCTGTAATGTGCATCTACACATCTATGTACACAATGTACCTAAAAGTGAGTTTTGGAGATCTGCACTTGTGACTGCTGTTTGATTGAGGAGTTTGTCGGGGGGGGGGGGGGGGGGGGGTTCACTCACATTTTCGGCAAGACTTCCGTATGTTCCCCCCCCCCCCCCCCCCCAACACAGACACACACTAACGTCAATTACGGTATGGTCGCCACTGCGGTAAGGTCGCCAGACATTCACATCGCATGTAACGCGCGCCGCGATCGGAGATCAGGTTGGGCGACGGATTTTCATCACTCTCAAAATACATTCGTAATTCACCTTTTTCCTCCGTAAAAACACAAATAATTTTAATCAAAATATATTTTACCATATGTAACAGGTGATAAAACCATTTTTAATGCGAGGATGTTTTTGATTTAGAATGGATTTCAGGTGGCAGATTAAGGGAGATTTTCAAACGCGGTGACCGACAATGCCTCCTTCATTGAAGCGTATGTATAACACACACGCTACATGTAATAATATGTGGCCGGCTAGGGGCGGCGAACTAATTCAGTGCCGATATTAGTTTGCCAGCCCGGACGTGCACAAGAATTACACACAAGTGGCGACCATACGGTAATTGATGTTAATAATTATATACCCATCACTTGCCAGATGCCTGTTCATCCCATCCATGCATACAAAGCTTGGATGATGTGGGATGGTATGGCAAAGTTATGTTAATTGGGGGGGGGGGGGGGGGGGAGGCATCCGGACATAAGAAAGTCTTTCCGAAGAAGATAATAATAATAAGAAGAGGGTTACATTGTATGTTTGAAGAATTTACTGTATCCAGGGAACAGAATTTTAAACAAGTAAAAAGAAATCATTTATACTTTTGGAACCAGACTGTATTATTGGTACAGTATTGTGATAACACCCTAATAATAACAATGCAATTGAGCAGTGCATGATTGTGACTAGGCATAATATTATACATTTGTGCAATGTATTATCTCATTTCTTAATCCTGATGTTCACAGCACTTTGTGATGCTTAGATATTTTTGTTTCACAGGAGAGTTTCAGAGAGACTGAATGTTTTTTTCCACTCCTGTTTATTTTTTTTCCCCTAGGGAGACTTTTCCTGTCATGACTCAAATCATGTACATAGTAGATTAGTACATGTAACTCTTGATACTTGGCACAGTATTTGGGGGACCCAGTTTATGTACATCTAAGGTAGTACTATGCTTACCTGCTGGGTTGTAGGAGAGTGTATTTTATTTCCAGATTCTTATATTTTGTTTCTCTGAATTCTGTACTCGGAGGATGACATTTTGAGTAAAAATAACACAACAAAGTCCTGAAGATTATGAATTTGGCAAAATTATGTGAATTGTTTACTCTGACACTTGGAAAATATCCTTCAAGTCAACCCCTCTAAAAAAAAAAAAAAAAAAAATATATATATCTGGTAGCATGTTGCAAAATTCAAATCGTATTACAATTCTTGAGACAATTTTCATCATGGAATAATCAATGTCTTTCATATCTTAGTCATAGAATGCATCAGAATCACTGTTTACACCCACGATACATGGTAGACATTTGTACTAAGTAGACAACAAAGAGGAAAATGGCAAATGAGGACCAACAAATTTTGTAATGTATGGTAAAAGATCTGACATGAACATTTTGAACAATTAACACAATAAAATCTTGTTGTAAATGTTAAGGCCTAAATCAACATCTTCTAAATCTGAGGTGAAATGTGAATTTCTTTGCATTTCCACATTTTAATTTTGTGTCACGTTTTTGGTGATTTTGGCTGATACAACGCTTAGTAAAGCTAGTCTACGGTGTCCTGCGCGTACAGAATGCCATTATTATGCACTATTACGCATGGCCATTATTATGCCATTTACCTGGTTGAAGGACAGTAAAATACAGTAAATAACAAATCTATTCACTATTTACCCAAATATTCTATATTCGTTGGATAGGAGGGGAAAATGTTAGCTACAGCAAGTGCAGGATCACATTGTGGTCATTGTTGTACCTTGCATGGTGTCATTGGAATCTATACCCTTGATGACATTTTCAAGTTACAGTATACCCTGGTACAATGTCATAAAAGTCATACATGTACTCAAACTGAAGTCACAATTTAATTGGCATTGATGCTGAATACTGAGTCCATCAAAGTCATATCTTTCATGATGTCATTAAAGCCAAATTATAGCCTGTATGCTGGCGTTGATACAGAACACTCACCATTAGATTATACCGTAGGGCCATCTGTGATGTTGGCATCAAGAACATCATCTTCAAAGTCACTTTCTTCGTGGTGTAATGGGAACTATACCCAGCTGGCAGCTGAAGTTACTAAAGTTAAATCCCTGTGCGTGGATCCATTTAGACCGGTCCTATTGCCTTGCCTTGAAATATCTTCAATGCCAAATCTCTTGTGCTGTCCATGATGCTGAATGCCGTGATGGGAGTTTTGAAAGCCATGTGTTGTATTTGGTGTATATGTCTCTGTCTTGTCAACTGTAATGTTTGTTTGTGCAGGGCCCCCAGTAAGAACAGTACTTGCCTACTGAATAAATAAATAAATAAAATGCTTGCATGATGTCCATAACCCAAACCATTTGTGATGTCAAGAAAGTCCTGCCTTGCATTATGACATCATTGAAACTTTACCCTGCATATAGTCTCACCAACCCCAAAGAATCCCTGGATGTCTTGATGGCATCATCTTTCTGGTATCGACATCACTGCTCAAGGTTGTCTGCAAGGCACAAAATCAATTTTAAAGCCACATCCACTGTGATGTCTTCAAAACTTTGCTTACTTCCATTTTCCACAACCTACATGTACACTATACAGTTATTATCCAAGTTGAACATCCATGATGTCATTGAAGGCATTATCCTTTGTCATTACGCCCAAACGAACAAAAACAAAACCACTACTGTTCTTGAAGCCAGTAAAGCCAATGCTGTATCTGTAGCACAATTTCTTCAAAACCCGGCCTTCAAGATGTCATCAGAGCCATACTTGGCGTCACGGTCCTTGCAGTTGATAACTCAGAACAAAGTCACAAAAAACCAACTTCAGGATGCTGTCAAAGCCGTTATATACTGGTACTGCATAAGTTACTGTATGAAGGCTTGCAAGTTTGCTGAATGCTGTTCATGCTGCCATCCTGTGTGATGGAGTCATTGAATATGATGTGAAATACCTCATGAGATTTTCTTTGTTTACGTAATGCAGTCGAAGTACCATAATACCGGTAGGTCATTTAGATAAATGTCTTCGAAGGGATACTGTACTTTGTCTCATCAAAGACATATATTCCTGATGTAATACTGACATAAAAAACAACAACTTGTATGAAGTCTTTGAAGTATTTGAAGGCATGTCCTTGAGTCAGTCATCAAAGAGACATGCACTCCAGATGATATCACCATAGCTGAATCCCTTCTATGACATCATCAATATCATGCCCCTGAGTGGTTATTATGATGCCATCAGAGCCATGCCCTGCAAGCTACTTGTATCAGTGAAGGCACACAATACATTTTAGTGAATACAATCTAGATGTCCTTGATGTTATACATTTCATGTGTACATTATGTAGATGGAAATGTAATTAGGATATGTAGAAGAGGTGTTTCCCTCTGGCTCCCATTTTTCTTTTGAGGGTGGGAGGTGGGGGAGGGGGAGCAGAGCATAAAAATGAAGTGCTACCTTCCTACTTCGTAAATTACCTACACCTACGGTGCATGCACTTTCAAGAACCCTGTATGGTTTACAAACTAGTTTCATGCGTCTGTCTGCTACCTTTTGCTGCTAAAGCTTCCAAATGTGTGCCTATTTCATTCCTTTGTGAGACCTGTTGTCATATTGACTTGCAATGCAGCATTTTGAAAGCAAAAGAAAGCTCTAATTTCTGTCATTTTTTTTTCTGTCATAGAGGAAAGACCTCATGCACAATTTCCAGCAGACTTTAGTTTGTCAGTGCATATGTCTGATAAATGATTTGAGAAATAAAAACTTGTGAAATAATGATAATATGTTTATTTATTTTGAAACAAAGTATATTTCTATACCATGTACACACTGTACAGTGTTGTTTTTTTCTTGTACAAAATAAACAGTCTTATTCTATTCAACGTAATTAAAGATGTTAATGCTGCTGCAGTAGGGAGTAAGTATTGATGGTCAGCTGTATGACAAGTCAAGTAGAACAGAGAATCAAATCAGCTTTGTGCTTTTGATAGTCTCAAAAGTTTTTGAGATAGCCATTTGTATTATCTTGCTTCAACATCTTCTACATGTACATGAGGAGGTGTTGTAGCTGTAGATAGGACAAGCCGTACTATCACTCTCAAGGTCTGTGGTTGAAATCCTTTAGCTGTGGTGGTTGTGTCCCTAGGCAAAGCACTTTATCCTCCCTTACCTCTCCCAAAGGGTGATTGTTGCTTTCTTACAAGCATTCATTTCTTCCTTTACTAGTTACAATTGTACCTCGTAAAACAAATCATGATTTACAGTGTACAAATAGTTTAGATTAGTTCAGATTTTAATCCTGGTAATCTTACTTCTCTATGTATATATACTTGTATGTAATATCAGTAAAGGCATCACAGAAATACACTTAGTTTTGTTAATAGGAACAGGACAGCTTCATAATTTGATCAAGCTGAATCAGACTTGGCAGCTGGCTTTATAGAGGGTGTGCTATCCAATCATGGATTGAAGATAAAGTTTGAACTGCCATTATGTCAGGCATTGGTGCACTTTAGTTGTACAGATGACCTACAACATACTCCATGCAGTGTTTAAAAAACAAAAACAAAAAAAAAAAAAAAAAAACCGAAGGTGCACAATAAAGAGGGGCTCAGAACTGTGGACCTGAAGATTGAGGTGTAAGTTCCTTTCTGATGATCACATACTGTATACGCCATATATTTCGCGAGTCTAAATTTTCGCGAATCGGGAATTCCCGACGACTTCGCGAGTGGTTAAATTCGCGATCTTGGAGTCCCGTACGTAACGGAGTAGAATACACGCGTACGTCATATTTACATCGGGATCAGAGTCAATATTTTCGCATGTCTTTAATTTCCTGAATAGCACCCGACTCAAGAAATTCGTGAAAAATTCGGCGTATACAGTAATTTGCAATTGGACATGAAGTTGTTGGAAATTACAGTAATCTGATGGATCTATGAATGGATGGAACTTTAATTCATCTAGCTGGTATCTGGTGATGAAATATGAAAAGAGAGAGAGACATATGATGAGATATATCTGTCATGTCTGTAGTAGGTCAAGACATTTACTTATCGTCATGTCACAGAACGAAAGGAGATTATGAAAGAAATCATGGCAACTGGACGTGTGCAAAAGCTATTCCTCTGTGAGCTGCCAAACTTCAAAATTATTTTTCTCTCCTTTCTCAGTCTTTGAATGTGAATCATTTCAAATCATCATCATGAGTACTTTGATACAGTTGACACATGAGTCTTGATTTGATTCAGTGATTAGGTGCATGAAAAGAGAATTTGCCTTTAAATTGATAAAAACCTGTGCTCAATTATGCATGCAGCATTATAAAGGCAGTCAGTAGCTAACAGAATGTGATGAGTGGATATTTACTGTTCAAAGAGGAGGACTTCAAATTGTAGACCCGTGACAAGGAGATGTGCACTGGTACGTCGTGCAGTAGTTTGAAAGTCAGAAACAGATCTGACATGACATTGATTCTGCCCATAGCAGCACAGCCAAGCTGTCTGTATTACAAAAGGCATTGCCCTGATAGCTGTGACGCTTCTGTCATCAGCTCAAATGCTACTCACAAAGCAAGTACAATTTGATCGCCATCAGAGTCTTAAGTGTACTCTCAATTCAATTATTGGTGTCCCTGGGCTGTAACTTCGTGTATGTCTGACATCATGGACATGCTACTGCTCCTACGAATGAGGGCCTGTGGTGTTGGTTATTGAAAAAGGTATTTGATGATGCTGAGCGCGTCAACGAAATCCTTGATGCCACGCCGTGAGGATGTTGGGATGGAGATGGGATCGTGCCAGCGAGCCAATGCTCGTGTTTTCTACCCAGTGCGCTAGTGACGTCAACAATTTCAGAAGATATTAAGGTGTGTGAGTTGATTACTGTGGCTGTGTGCTCTGCTTGTCTTAACATGACTTTTGTTAAACACTGAGGTTTTAGTTTATTAGCTTCATATCTTTTTCTTTAATAGCTTCTTTTCCTTGGTTGTAGGTTCCCACGTCAGCTGCAACCATTAACAATTTACAATCATTATAAAGCGTGTTAGGGGTCCCATGCAGAAATTTGGTCACCACAGCTTTTAAAATGATTCATTTAACAAGTCCCAAGTAATATGAGCACATTTTTAAGGCTGTTTATATGTTGGAAATTTGACACATTACAATTTATGTTTGTAACCCTAGATGATGCATGGTGTATGTCTTTGGCGTTTTCCCACAGTAGAAACATACAGTGGCTTCATGCTATTCCCATTTATTATTGCCACCTACAAGCACATTAACTATCTATGAATGTTATAAAATTAAGGAGGGTTTTCCAAATAAGGTTAACGGCTTGTAAATTTTAGTACCTGATCTCTCAAGTACCTGTATCTTATATCAGAAGACGTAGTGCATGCTAGGAACAACAATGTGACATTATTACAGTAATTGGTTTTGTTATAAATCTACATAGATGCACTACATAAGAATTCCACCATTTTGTTTATTAGAATGATAATTTCCGTCTTGGTACAGATCTTGCCTTCATGAACATATTTTTCTTTCCAAAGTTATTTTGATTATATATAGCATTACAGCTGAATATCAAACTAAAATATCCAGGACTCGGAGGTAAACAGGCAACATTGGCATGAGATGAAAACATGTACAAAGGTGAAAACAAGGGACAAAACATATTGAGGGAAAAGAAAGTGAAAAATAAGATCAAGTGTTTGAGAGAAAATAAACCTTGAATTCAGTGTGTGCAATGTCTGAAGCAAATGATGTTTCTCAGTATGTAACTTTATAATCTTATGATACTTTTGGCATTTATGCTTCATTTACATGCACATGCATGCACACACACACACACACACACATCTTTATGTGTTTGTCTCATCTCTGAAAAAATATATCAAAATATATTATGTGTGTGTGTGTGTGTGTGTGTGTGTGTTTGTCTTTTTTCACCACCTGAGTTGAAAACAAGTCTTCCATCAGACGGGATCAATGTGTTTATCAGCACAGCTGTGCTTGTTCAGACCTCGTCCAACTCTATGGATTTTTAGTCTGTTTGTAACATGTGTGTGTGTGTTTGTCTGTGTGCACATGTTTTGCAGTAACGGTACACTGTAGTCACACCCATTGCACCACAGTACCAAAGTACCTATAAAAATATCTTATTTTTCCTCTCAGCTGTGTACAAAGATTGTATGTGTGCACTGTATATATATATGTGTGTGTGTGTGTGTGTGTGTGTGTGTGTGTGTGTGTGTGTGTGTGTGTGTTTGCATTGTTAGTGCATGTGTATCTGCTTGAAATGCTGAACAATTTTGTACTCTATCATGCATACACTGTAAAAGCAAGTTAATTTCATTTATACTGCAAATAGAAAATTGATCATGCTCTTTGTCTTTAACCCGTTGAGGACAAGTCCCAAATATACTCGGGCAGGTGTCTGACTATGGGAAATGTGTGTTGTAGCAAAATCAAATAGTTCTCAACAGGTTAAAGGAGACCTCCGGATGATTTTCAAATTTTTACATTTAAACATGTATAAATTAGTTATACTGGGTACAGAGTTTCAGGATTTATAATGATTGGGATGAAAAATAAGAATGTTTTCGAAGTTTATAAGAAATTGCAATGAACAAGGATGATGACATGGCAGCCTCACCATAAGAATGCATGAGATGTGGCTCAAGGAAGCGCACAAAAGAAGAAGGCATGCATAGATTACACACAGGTGAGCTTGCAAGCATGCGGTATTGTAATGGAATGACACTGCTACATTTCTGAGATATGTGAGGCTCCTATGTCATCATCTTTGTTCAGTGTAATTTGTTTAAGGTTTTTGAAAGTACTGTTTCTCTGCTTAAGAACCACAATAAATTCTACAAATCTATACATGAAGCTGTTGATTTATGTACTACATGATGTGAAATTATGAAAATCGTCCGGAATGCCCCTTTAATACCATTATTCATTCATAATGATAGATCTACTAAATATGCTGCAGATCAAAAGCATTCTTGAATGCAAGCAGCTGTTTTTGGAGCATCCACGTATGTGAAGAATAGGAGAGTGAAGGAAAACTGTTTTGACGGGTAATCTGCGGTTATACAAGTAGGTGCTAATTGCGACTACATGTGTATATAAAGACTAGCAGCACGTCAGCAAAAATAAGTGGATGTGAGCCTTGGCCTCAGGCTACACACAGACCAGCATTCTTTTCACCACCCCCCCCCCAATACTCTCAGCTCACTGACTTTCCCACAACATGTAATGCAAGCGGCCGGGCTTACCATTTGGGTACATCATGCAAGCATGACTTCCTCTGAAAAGGACTGTGTCACCTGTGTTTCACACAAGGGTTTAGAGGAGAAAATACTCCTGGTTCACACCAAATTCAGGAGACTAAAATCAATGATTGCAATGCGATGCACTCCTTCTTTTTCTCAAAAAAACCCCTCAAAATTGATGACATGTAGCTGCTCTAATCAGAGTTCACAGTTTAAAACCACTGTTTATTCCTCACTGACTGCTCAAGGAATGTTGACCAACTTCCCTGCTTTTCCAAATGTTGCTATCTAATATACAGGCAGTGATTGATTACAATGAGTCGAAATTCTGGATTATTGCTTTTCATTTGTACCTTGTGAGCTATTGCAGTCATTCATTTTCTGGCGTGTGGCATGTGTCGTGTCATTTGTTGTGTGTAAACCTTAAAAAAAAATACTTTTCAGCTTCTCCTTGAAAACCCAGTGATATATTACCAACCTTGGGACTTGCACTCGCAATAAGGTCTCAAATTTAGGATAGAAATTTTATTCAAATGGCCACCAGCCCATCCCAACTGCCAAATTAAGGAATCTTTTCAATCTTTTCTGAAAAAATCAGAAGTGATAGAGCTAAGTTAATGCTCTGAGTAAGTATGTACATTGGTGTCTGTAGTCTTCAGCTTGTTCATGGCTTTTCACATTCCTTAGAGGTATATGCTCAACCAAAGATGCCAAGGTTATTTAAATCTAATCCTTAGCTTCGTAGATATCTTCATTCCTCATAGGGCTGAAACATACTGTAGCACAACCCAAGAAAGCCTGGTAAAAATGCAGGCCCTCATCAACAGATAATATACTTGTATATGTGCAGGTGTGTAGTGGGATGTAAAGTAAATCTTGGACAATCAAAAACACCATCATGACACCTTCAGCTCAAACGGATGTCGTACTGTGTGTGATATTACCCTACAAGTACAAAATCATGAAGCAATACAAGAAGTTAATATAACTGTCAGCCTCAGCACAAGTACTTGAAGATGTCTCAGATAGTGGCTGGTTGTTACTTGGAAAAGTACCTCCCGTTGTGCATACTAAAGGTATATCCTGGTTCAAGCGTAATAACAATGTATGGGCTTCAGATCTTGATGATTTCTTTGAATTTTAGTTTTTGGTTCAGGTTCAGCTAGTGTAGTTCAGAAAATGCCTTCTATTCTTGGGACACAAATTTTATGCACAAACATACAATGTCTTGTACATACCTATACAGTGTAAATCTGAGACAAAGGTCTGTGTAGGACCTACAATGTACACGTATATGACATGGTATTGTTGGAACAGATCGCAAACACCAGGATGTAATTCTCACACTAGATTTAGCTATCTGGCTTGCTATCTACCTTCACTATTCAGTTCTGAGTAAACAACAGTTCCTTCTATCAACCCTGCTTTTTCCCTGTCTCAGTTCTTGTTTTTTATTGTTTTTAGTGAATACCTGTAGTACTGACATGCCAATACTAGACAGTCTCTTGTCTAAGATAAGACGAATCATCAATGCTCTGCGCTGCAGTGCAATCATTTGGTCATGAAATGTATCGGATATGTTGTGCGTTCAACACTCCCTGAAGTGTACAGTACCGAACCGTACCATGCCAAAAGTGACCGCTTCCTGATGTGCTCCAAAAATGTACCATACCAGAAATTGGCATGAGAAGAATGCAAAGCGAATGCGAATAAGAATGTAACATGCGCTACGTCATAATGCGTAGAGTTGATTCTCTTCGTTTGGGACACCTGTATTTAGCGTAAGCGCACAAAGTGCATGATCTGTTGTTACGAATCGAGATCTCTCTGACACAACAAAAGTAATTCATGAGGTACACTATGGTATCTCCATACAAACGTGCACAGTGCTCAAACGTCCCCTATTCAGCATGGTATGGTACGATATGGTTCGGTTCTGTACAGTTTGGTTCACTTTTGAGCACTCGAACACAGCCTTAGTCTCCTCTGTGACCAGCTGCAATGACATTCCATCTACAAGCTGTATGACACTGTGCGTAAAATTACATACATATCCTGCACACTCGTAATGGAGGAAGTCAATACAATTGTGTACATGTACATGTAGAAAGTCAAGCTAAGTTCCACCTACATCCAATCCTTGATGTCACCTTGTTCATACAGCAGACATGCACCCAAAACTGAGCAAAACTCAAATGAGAAAACACTTCAGGATGGCAATTAGACAAATACGACTTCGCAGATTGGTTCCAGATTGATTAAGTAGAAAATAGAGTTATCAGTTTGCTTTCAGACTGACTAACAAGTAGTTTAACTTGATTGGCATGAAAGTATTTGTAGGCAGGTCTAAAAAATTAGTTCTGCAGTAAGTGTGAAACCCCATCATTGAAATATTTTATTTTGTACAGTGTACATATCTAAAACCAACTTCAAACTCCAAAAACCCACTGTAATGTTAAAGGGGAAAATCCGGTCCAAATATAAGTTAGCCTGATTAAAAGAATAAAATCTTACGAGTTCAGTGGTAAAAATTTCACTGAAATCGGATGAAAAATAAGGAAGTTATGACATTTTGAAGTTTTGCTAATTTCTGCAATAACAATTCAATGGGGTGAGCTACGGTGTAACCGTGTCACAACGTCATAATTTTCCATTGATCGTGTAAAAAAAAAAATGATGAACGGAAAAATGTCAGTGAAGTCTGAAACATGATTTTATTCCAGATTGAATAACTTAAGAATAAGGGAGTTCATGGTTAGCGCATGTCTCATTTGACCCCTACACCACAGACTTTCAAATAATAATAAGTACAGCATTTGTAATGCGCCTTCGATCTAGTATTCTATTCTGAGGCGCAGAGGGATGTAATTATAAAAAGAATAGCATACATCGTAGCGTGTACATAAGAAGGTTGAAAAAGAAGAAGGAGATAGATAGAGATATACCCCAATGAACAATTCGTTGAAAATTCAATCAAAACAAGATGCAAACATATGTGATTTCAGAAGCTTTTTAAATGTTTCAATGGTCTCTGCTGATCGGATCCTCAGTGGAAGAGCATTCCAGAGAGATGGGGCTGCAGAAACAAAGGCTTTTTCTCCGAGAGTCGAGATCGTTCTTTTAACTGTTAATTGTTTACTATGACATGAACGGAGATTTCTGCCAGGGACGTATTCTGAAACAAGGTTTTGCAAATATTTTGGAGCTGAAGAATGTACTGCTTTCCATGTATGAAGAAGAATTTTAAACCCTATCCAAATAACATGGAAAGGACCTGTGACAGAGCATTTTTTGTTGAAGCATGCCACCTTTGTAATCAATGTCAATGAAATGCGTGTGCAGCTTTTGTTAAACATTATTGATGAATCACTTTCACCCGTGCATTCTAACAAGGTGAGACACACAACTTTACATTCTAAATCCTCATTTGCCTAAGGATTCTTTTCGTTTGAAGGTCAATGGCAAATACACAAACATTCTCATTTGACCTTTATTTTGCACACGCGCAAATAGCAACCGCGAACTCCCTTATAGTGATCAGTCAGATATACCAGGATTTGAGCCTCGGGCATAATTGTGTTTGAGTGAAAAACTGGAAATTTAAAAATTTAATGTACAAACTATATTGCAAGTTGTGAGGGTATGACACGCCCACTTTGCCATTTGCATGTACATTCATATTGACTGTTGCAGAACTGTTTCCTGAAAAATTAGCGAAACTTCAAAATCTCATAGTGTAACATCTTTATTTCTTACTCGATTTTGATCAAAATGTTACCATCGAACTCATATTATTTTATTCTTTCTTTTCAGATTTACTTATATTTGGACTGGATTTCCCCTTTAACAAAGAGAAAGAGAAATCGGCTGCTTACTAACTGTATTACAAACAAACAAATCAATTAATTAGAAGATTTAGCAAAGAAGAACAGAAGGTCTTGGAATAAGAGACAAAGATCAAGAGTCTGTATACAAGTTGGATGTATGGAAGACCATGTTAAGCCACTCCTCGGTATCATGAAGAGGTTTTCTGCAATGAGAGCAAGTCTTTACTGACCTATTTCTACCCTCTCTATATTATGATTAATGAAATTCATAGCATTTCATATAAAAGTATTATTTAATATCATATTGTAATGAAATTTCTGCCATTTTGCTTGTTTGATTTAAATCCACGTGTAAATGAGACAAAACGTGGAATAGAACAGTCTCTTTAGGCAAATAGACATCTAAACCAAATCAAGAAAGGGTCTCTCTACCCTCCTTTACAAGCCATAGATGACTTGATATGAAATATGACACACGCTCCTCCGTTGCCAATTTAGGGATCTCCAGGTAAAGAGTGCAAATTGATAGGGTACAAGAGGGCACTTTTCCTTGTTTTGAAGCATATCATGTTTATAATGCGTGCAAAGTGCTCAAAATCAAAATCTTTTCCTTTGCTTTGTCTGTCTGGTCTGAGCTGCTGCAAAGGTGTCGGGAAATTTGATATACTGTTCAACTTGTGGAAGTTTGATATATTTAAATATTGTAGAACTTTATTGGCTGAGAATTTTTGTTTAGAAATGATGTTTCTAAATGGATCAAGAAATCATACAAAAGTTTTGAAAATTATGCTGTCACTCCAAAGTGTTTTGTTAACAATACCATGGTAGTGAAATATTTTCATGCCTCTGTTTAGAATGTTTCAGTCAAATACGGTTAAATACGGGGAAAGCTGGGTGTGGTTTAATCTGGGCCCCGTTGCAATAAAGTGGAAACTAAATCAAACCAAATGATGAACCCATACAATTATAGTTGGGACAGATTCAAATAAGATCTGGTTAGGAAGGATGTATTTCTAATTGTAGAACCTGGCAGGGCGGGTGAAAGGTGTTGTTCCCAAATGGCTTAGTAAAACAGTTCCTAACTTCTAAGGACTGACATATCTCAAAATTGTCACAAAGATCAATTGAAATTGAACTTGGGATTGATTTCAGAGCTTAGTGAAACATCCCCCTGGTCACTCCCTTCTCATCAGCTTTGTTACATCATAATTCACATATTTAAAGCATTTTTAAGACCACATTCTACTTTCACATTCAATTTTCAAAATGTTTTAGTGACCCGGGTAGCATGTATATGGAGGATGCTGTTCAGATTGATTAAACTACCAGAAACATTGTAACACAAAGCCAAAGAGGCTGTTGTTAACATCCAGCTAGTCTTCTTTATTATGCAAATGGCATTCCTTACGTTTCAATACCACACATCTAAATCAGGGTTAAAGTTACCCCAAAACAGACGAAAGTCAGACAAAAAGGTGTGTAGACAGTGATGTCTTTCAAAAGGCTACTAATACCTGTAGATCCAAAGGAATGTGCTAGTGAGAGCAAAATTTGCATATGAATTATTTCTTCACATGGTGGGGGGGGGGGGTGAGGGGCAGGGATTACCTTTGGAAGGTACGTTCAAGGAAATTATATGATTAAAGGGATTGAGCTGTCTCGGCTTTTAATGAGTGAAAGGATTCAGACTCTGATGAAATTGTAGGTTCTCGTTTTGTTGATGAACATGTGGATTTATGTACACTTACAGATATGTACATCCATATTGAAATTTGTTTTTATATGGGGGTATCAGTGAGTGAAAGATGTCATTAGATCTTTACTGCCCTTGAGCTCTATGCCCCAACTGGCAGTTGAAGTTGAAAAGATTGTTACCTGGGTTTAGGCTGGGCAATTGGGATTCAGAGGATGCTGGTCTCCATAAATTTGCATACATTTTACCCGTATGTTTGTGATGATTAAACAGATTTACATGCATACTTAATTTCAGCATCCTGAGATCATGGAGCAGCCTCGATGCTTTTTCGAGTGTAAAAGAAGAAAGGCACTTAATCAAAAAATTGTAAATGATTTTGTACCTGGTACCAAATTTGACTAATGTTGCAATAACCATAGCATTTTTGATTAAATTAATTATTATTAAATATTAAATTATAATTAAAATATTAAATATGATTAGATATTATTTAATTAATTAAAAGGTAGTAAGGTGGTGAAAGTGGCAGGACTTCTACATCTTTACACGTGTACATGATACAGTCTAGATGTGGGCTGCCATATTGGGAGACAGTATTGAACTGCCTTGTGTAATAGCACTACACACCTGGATGCCATAAAAGCTTGAGGTATCGTTTGTACCTGACATGCAATGAACCAGCTAAGTCTGTGTTTGTGTTTGTGTTTTTCTTCTTAAAATTCCATTCCAAGATCATCAGTCACGCTGTAGTAGGTGAAGCTCATGTATTATGCAATGTGTTTGGAATAATTGGCTTCCACTGACGTCAGTATTCTGCCATACCCCAGGAATTAGACTCGTGGTGAGCCTTATAAACAACTGACAAGGAGACTGAACGTTGTCGTAGAGTTATAAACATTTTTTTTTCTTTTTTTTTTTTGAGGAAATTTACCTAATGCTTGCATATCACAAAGCTGCCTCTCCCAATACATAATACAGCTGCCCTGGATGTCTGTTGTGTAATGTATGATGTTAAAAAAACAAAAAACAAAAACCCAAACAAATAAAACATAAGAATAACATTAGAATAACGCAGAATAGGAGGAATAGGATCAAATGAGAAATACAGTGCTCACCCGTTAATCGGGAACCGCTTTAGCCGAAACCTCGCTTAAGTGCTACAAAACTTGATGTAACAAATTTTTCACGTGTTAATTTTATCTGCTTAATCAGAATCTGGAACCACTTTATCGGGACAAATCTTGCTGAAACACTTCCATTGTTTTTCATTAATTTAAAAAAATAATGAATAAATCCTTAGAAAAAAAATTGCAGGGATTTCATTTACGTACAAGAAGGATTATTTTCTAACCAGTTCCCAATAGATTGTGCAAACTGTAGTCTAAACTCTTGCCGTTCTAAGGCAGTGAGACGTAGTTGCAGAGGCGGTCATCTTATCGAGTGTCGTCAGCTTCTACTCGTGCACAACAAATTTTACAGTGTACCACCCCGTCAGTGCGATACGCAGTCACCTTCCCCGCGTGCGGCTCATACTTGTTTACGCTCATACGTGTTTAAGTGTGGCAGCATAACAAGGGGAAATGAATATGAGAAAAATGTGTTTGTATGATCGTCGCAATCAGTGTCGTCGTAATGTGCATGTTGTTAACATGTTATAACAGCGTGTGGAAGTTCAGCATAGCTGCCTCTCTCATATCTATGCATTAATAAGGTAGGCATCGCAACATTTACATGTGCTTTGAACCCTGAAAAGGGGTTATTTTGTGGATCAAATGAATGAACGTTTGTTCCGATGATGCATTTGCCAAAATTATTAGACTGCTGTGTATTTTCCTATCGCTGTTTTGTGTTTATGTGACTTTTGGTAATTTGCTAATTTTGTCAGGGGTATTTTTATAGTATCATTATTACTATTGTTATTAACATGATAATTATCATTATAATTTTTTTTTTAATTACCGTTATTGTTATCGTCATCATCATCATCTTCATCTTCATCTTCATCTTCATCTTCATTACTACCATCATTGAATATTGCATCATAGCTCCTCCTGTGTTCTTCATCCTCGTACTGTCCCACTTCTTTTGGTAATCATTTATTTGCCCACATGATGTTTGTGTAAACTGTCCCAGTTTTTTGTTTTGGAGTTATTTTGTAATCATTCATTCGTACGCATGATGTTAAGTGTAAATATTATGTCATTTGACTACTTAATTGCCCAAGGTACCGAAGTCCATGACGCAAAGAGAGTGAACCCTCAAAATATTCAAAGAAAGAGAGAGAGAGAAGAAGATATATTCTAAAATCAGTACATGTACCAGAATAATTACTAGAGGAGATACATACAACCAAAGGTAATTACTTGCAAGATGTCAATATACATCTGCTTAGTACTGCCATTTTGCTTTTGTTTTTGTCTTGTTTTTTAACATCCAAATGTCACTGATATCCCTGAGAATCATCTATAAAGACAGGGTCTTCCTACATTGTTTGATATGGAGAGAGAAAAACATCTTATGTCATCACCTGTACCTTCATTGAAAGACCTCAAACTTGCCTCAATAGCCAGAGCTGCCAGGTCTCCCTGATTCTGCAGCCGGTCTCTCTGAAAATGTCAAAATCTGTTCATGTCTGAATAAGAGAATATTCAAATCTCCCTGATTTGGGAATTATTTTCGCCCATTGAAATGCATGTTAAACTCACAGATATCTTCCTGATTACTGTGTGGAATCTCCCTGATTTGGATGTGGGGATTTTGGGAGACCTGCAATAGCAACCTTTACATGTTTGCCTGGTTCAAGGATAGAATGGAGAAAGTTGGAAGAGGGATAGGAGAACTTGGGGTCTGAATCGTAGACCAAAGTGTTGGGGGGGGGGGGGGAAGGGGTTGGTAAGTGAGTGTAAACCCACTTGACTGACGGTGAGTCAGTGAATGTCATGATGAGGCTTGTTGGAACCTCCCGAATTGGCTGCTGATGACAGTGACAGTGTCATTGCAAGTTCTTAATTAGCCCGATTAGCTTGACTCACTTTGACGGGCTTAAATTTGTTTGTTCCTACTCGCGATGGCTATTTTTAACTCTCTCGCTCTTTCCTTTGGGGATGTGCTTTTTTTTTTTTTTAAATACCAAAACAGAATCGTTTAAAATATGTACAAGCCATCGTAACATGGTACTTGATTGATTGATTTGATTTAGGTCCGTCGTGTAATGCTCAATGCTGAAATCTCGTACCATTTTCTTACAGAGTAGTGCCCCCACCTTCTCATGAAGGAAGTTGGTGAGGGTTGGTCAAACAGAAAAGCATTTCGACCTTGAGATGGCAAAACAACGTATGTTGAAAATTCATGAAAATTGACTTAGTCACATATTTCAGCTTATTTTAGTATAATCTATTAAACTCTTGACCAAGTCTTGAATCAGAACCCATTCCATTACAGAGATATGATGCTCTCTCCCAGTGGGAATTGTTCAAATTTTGTTGGCAAAACAACTTAAGCATTGATATGCTTGCCCCTGTTTAACACACATTGAGCATGGACTTGGCAGAACAATGTATCTACACTTGTATGCAATATGTCATTTTGCCATCTACATGTTTATGCAGTAATAGGCTGCGCGCCGCACGCAGCTGCAGAAGCGCGTGCACACTGATGTTGTAGGACATTATACGCTTGCCCGTGAGCGAGACTTACGTTGTTTTGCTGTAGCAATGGCAATAGCGTGGTTAGATGTCGTGATGGCAAAACAGCATTTGTTTTGATTAAGTGCAAATTATTATAAAAATAAAGGGTCTAGTGAAATCAATTTGCACTCACTGCATTACTAATACTGTTGGGTAAGATATGAAGTGTTGAACGAAAACAGAAAAAGGGTTGTAGGTTTGGGAAACTTCAAACTCGATTTACTGGAAATAGTGTTAGATGTAGATACATTGTTTGCCATCTCAAGGCCGATGTGGCATAAGAATAGTGCATTATCATCAAGAAAGGCAGTGTGCATCATTTGGCCATTGCATATCCAAGATATTATTTTCTAGTAGTCAGTCATCTAACACTATCCAATATCATTATAATTTATACATGCTTTGATAGTTTGTATTGAAACACACTTCACACATGGGATAGTTGATAAATGCAATCTTTGACTCAAGCGACACCTGATTCTCGCAAGGGGTTAATGTGTGTTTTTTCAACTCACATGATTTTCAATATTGCGACTCTGTGAAGCTGTAATTCCACGTGTGAGTCTGTATCAACCCATGTTTTGGCATTTTTCTCTCCTATGTTGCAGTTGCCTGTCCATCAATTGTTCACACTTCCCAGTGAGTTACTGTGCATTGATTGGAAATTTTTAACATGGAAATGAACTGTGTAATGTACTACAGAATGAGCAAATGCAAATAAATGCATTATATGTGAATCTGTGTTGTCTACGTGTGTGTGTTATTACAAATGTTTATTGCAAATCATTGCTGTTTTCTTCATCCAATGTCTAATCATGGAGCTACTAACAGTCTCTGTTAGTACAATTGTAGCTCCATGGTCTAATTTAGACGCCATGGCCATGTATACCAACCTTGCCAGTCCTCATAATCTATCACATAATGGCACCCAGCTATCTGAACTTTGTTGTTTTCATGATTAAAATTAGAGTATATTCGGATAACAGAGACAAATAACAAAAACACTCCAGTTGTTGATTACATGGCTTTGTGTGGACACATGATATCTGTCATCATCCATTGTGGCACATGAACAAGCAAACCCTCTAAAAACTCCTCTGGATTCTGTATAATCGGGATTGAATGTTCACATTGGGTCTAAACTGACAGATGTGATATGCGGCCGAAAACAAGGAGGGCGATTGGAGCTGGGTGTACTACATGTATGTAGCCCCCAATATTGAGTCATTCAAGTTTGCATTCTTAAATTTACTGGACGACTCTGCCACTTTGACTCATGCGATTGAACTCCCATGGTTGTGTGAAAGGGACTAGATGCTGCATTTAACTCCACAACTTTGACTCAGGTAGATTTTGATTTGTACAGTGGAATCCCGTTATAACAAAGTCCTTGGGACCACCAGTTTTCTTTTGTTATATTGAAATTTCGTTGCAACCGAACAAATAAACAATAAAAATGCATATAGTTGATAATGTTGCAGCCTGTAAATTTTACTTCGTTGTAACAGGAATTTCGTTATAACCGTGTTCGTTATAACAGGAGTGCACTGTATTGTTTTGTTCTGTGTTTGTACGTGAATTCATGGGGAGGAATTGGGACTTTTCTTTTGTATCTGAGTGCAGAACTTTTCTAATCATGATGCAGAGTTTATGCTACATATTGGTAAACTTCATATTCCAGGGGGCCACGGCAATCATGTTTCAGGCCACCTAGGACAATTCAGAATGGATGTGTAACCACGATGTGGGACGGGATGTTCAAACATGACAGACCATGATTGCTGTGGATGACATGTCAGATTTTTAAACTGTCAAGAAGTTTGTCACGGCAGTCAACATGTCAGGGTGCTGATGAGAAACCTAATAGGCTGTAATGAATTTGGGTAAATGCGACAAAACGTGATGTCACATAGTATGGGCCGTAAAAAAAACTTTGAAGCGGTCCACGGTGGCACATGACGGGAAATATGTTGTATGTGTAGTAGTCTAGCCTGACCAGATGCCATGAGAGAATGGCATCTAATACTGTATACGTCATATTCGCGAGTCTATATTTTCACGAATCGGGACTTCCCGACAATTTCGCGAGTGGTTAAATTCGCGATCGTGGAGTCCTGTACTGAGTGGAGAAATGTGTACGCGTACGTCACATTCATATCGGCATCAGAGTCAATATTTTCGCATATTTTTGATTTCGCGAATAGCAGCTGACTCGCAAAATTTGCGAAAATAAACACCTCGCAAAATATTCGGCGTATACAGTAGCTCAATGTTTAATGTAGCAAGGACTGGAACGAACAAGACTAGAATACAGCAGGGGGAAAAAACAGGAGAATCTATCCCACCTACCGTACCCATGGTGCACTACATTTCGAGCACGGGGCTGCTGTGGCTGCCAGGAACATCTAGTGTAAACATTGCATACCTGTAACTCTTAAAATATTGATACTGTTTGGTGCAAAATTTAATGGTATTTTGCCCTTGGTTTGGGGCAGGGATGAGCACCAGATGCAGCTGTCCCTCTGGGGTTTGATATCAGAGCATCAATTTGTTTCTGTGAAAGTCACTCGTGTCATGTCTATTTGAACTTGTGTGTGTTGTATAGGAATTTGTTGTGTGTGTTTTTGTGTGTCTGTGCTTGTTTGTGTTCAGATGTGGTTACCAGTATCTGCCAACAAAGCGTACCTGTTATGGGATAGTGTTAGGTGAGTGTGCCATACTATGTGTGTGTGTGTGTGTGCGTGTGTGTGTGTGTGTGTTTAAACATACATAAATCTTGAAATATTGATACCATCTTGTGCAGAATTAAGTGGTAATTTGCTAGTGATCTCGAGCAGGGATGAGCACAAGATGCAGACGTGCATCTGGGGTTCATCAGAGCATCCATTTATTTTTGGTCTTTCTTTGTGTATAGACTATGAAAGGTGTGTGTGACTAGAAATTTAGTGATTACTTTCAGGGTACCTAAACAGCATGTTAATATTCTAAAAAGGAAAAAAACAACAACAAGGAAATAAGTTTGCATGTGCAGCTATAACATAGAGATTGTTTGTACAATTTCTTAATTTTTGCATTTGTTTGGGGGGGGGGGGGGATTTTGCCTACCTATTTTTGTTCTTTCAATTTTTGAAATAACATTTCGGACCTGAGGAACTGCACTGGTTCGTACCACTTTACATAAATGGGATTCACGAGTGAGTTTGAGGGGATTGATATTGTGCGAAGCTGACGTATGCAACAATCAATACCCAGACAAGTACCCTATTGCCCTTATTCAAAGGTATCTTAATCACTAATCACCCATAGAGTTGTAGCACCCACATACATTGAGAAACACCGGTGGTACATGTAGTAACTGTGTAGCTGGGTGGCTGTGGTTGTCTCTTGCAGTTGTTGTCTTCTAGGAGTGATTCCTTGCTTTATCTGGCGTTGTGCGTACTTCGCCTGATTGTGAAACCATACTCACGTAATGAGGTGATAAAATAACACAAACAAGTTGTTTTTCCCTGTTACCTGGAAAGTACATTTCCAGCAAGCATGTCATCTGTCAACTGGATAACTGGTTCTACCTCAACTCTCATATATATAGAATGGCACATGTATTAATACAATGTACCTACATGTGTGCGTCTACATTGTACAATGTTTATACCATCTATTCATACACTGTAATTTTGTCTTTATTTTTTTTTTTCTTTGGGGGGGGGGGACAGAGGGGGAGGCATCTTAAATGCAAATCACTTATATTTTTTTTTTTCCTAGGATATTATCCAAAGTTATCATAGAGATCATCTTGTGAATCTAAGAATATCTTAGGATATTATCCAAAGTTATCATAGAGATCATCTTGTACCGTGTAAGAGAAAGTATGAAATTCTGAGTTAGGATGAGTTCAGTGAATAAAAGCCCTCAGCCCAGATAGTCAAATATTACACTGATTGTAAATTTGTTTTGTCATTGCTAAGGGTGAGGAAGATCTGTGTCTCACGGAGTGAATAAACTTATTCTCCAAATCACCTAAACAGTGGCCATCAGAATGGTGATCTATGCCCTACATGGTCAATTTGACTTCAATAGATATATAAGCTACACTGTAGATTAGTTTCCATCTTAAATTTGACCTTAAATGAAGGAGTTACAAAGTTTTAGAATCACACTTGAGGAAATGAGATGAGATGAAAATGTTATCACCTGACATCAGAATTGCTTTTGAATTTACCATTATTGAAGTGAATGCACCAACAACAAATCTAGTCTTACAAAAAAAAAAAAAAACAGTGAAAGGATTTTGCTGACAATACAAACCAATGGCTTGCTTTCTAGGGGTAAGGAGATGGTGCCATTGTTTCATCTAATATACATAATATTTGATTGTGACTAATATTCTTGACTTAGGGAAAGCACGAGAAAGATGTTTTGTAACGCTCATATTTTTTCCCATTGTTGTTCAACCCACACCCTTTTATTACAATGTTTTTGTTTTTGTTTTATTTGTTTTGTTTTTCAACTAAAATCACCTTTATAATGCTGTGTAATTCACTGCAGAAAAGAAATATATTAAGTTATCCTGGTACCACACCCTAGCCTTAAATGAGTTATCTGACTAACCATCACCAATCTTTACTAGTACTTTGATAGCATTTTTAGAAAAGATGAAAAAATGCATTCATATTCTTAGATTCACTCAATGGAATGCTTTTATTTCAGAAATGATGATTCAAAAATGTTTACATGGGTTCATAATACCCCAATGGTGCACTACAGGTGAAAGGACCCATACTGCTGATCAAGAGCAAAAAGCCTCAACAATGGCAGACTATGATTTGCAGAACGTAGCCCCGGAAATAGCAAAATCAATATTTCACTCCAGAGAAGGGAATCATAGTGAAAAACAAATGAGAGAAAAGAAAAGGGAGGAAAAAAAAAAGATCAGTCAGCCTTGTATGATGTGATTTTCTTGACTCTTCATTAGTGACAGGGTACAGTATACTCTCACCAGGCTGCCGTTCAAGTTCCGGATGCTATTTATAATGCCTGCATCTTGTTTGTGACATTGCTTATCAATTCTGTCTGTCGGTCGGTGAAGGATCGCTCCAACTCATCGCACCTGGAAATGGGAAAGATTTTTCCAGCGAAGCGTGGCTCTTTGCTTTGAAAGCTTGAGCTGTCTTTGAAGTACATTGTATGGCCATTTTTTTTCCCTGCCTCTTCTGTTCATGGTAGACCTTTGTAAGACATCAAACGATATGTAAACAAGTGCTGTGTTTGAAAAATTTGTAATGATAGAAACTTTCAGTCAAATACGTATTTCAATATATATTGATACCAGGGTACATGGTACATGTTCAGTTATTGGAGAGAGAAGTACAGTTATTTTATAAAAGTTGCCATCCTACTGTAGAAGTGGAAATTTTTGTGGTGTTGAAATTTTTGTGCATTTCACACAACCTGGAACTAGCATGAAGATAAAAGTGTGCGAATATTTTTGCTTGCCATATATTCCAGTAGTTGATGTCTTGATTCCGCGGAATTCAAAACATGCGAAACTCTTCTTATCCGGCCAAGCGCGAAAAATTAGTCGCTCGAAAATATCCACTTTTACAGTATTTGAAGCTTGCTTAACTTTGCTCCCTTATTGTGACAGGTCCAAGTCGGATGAAGGAGAGAGGGAAAGACATTGTATATTTACACCGTCTGGTCCTCAAATGTACCAATGGTGCCTTCTTTTCCTTGAAAATGCTGTGCATGTGTATGTTGTCGAGTCGTTGTTGTGTGTTTTTTTTTTTGTGTGTGTGCATGTCTCTGTGAGTAAATGAATGTTTTTCGCTGTAAGCACTGTATGTAATCCGAGTGCATTTTTATTCAGCAAGTGATTTTTATATCAAATCTAATGTCATTAGAGCACGTAACGGAGGGTATCAATTAGATAATTGAGTTTACCAGGACCTTTCTTCAGCGTTTTACAGCCTTGTTCTATCCAATCTTCTTTCGCTTTGGTAACTCCCTTCCTCTCAGTGAATAGGAGATCCCTGGCAAATACGACGACATAGAATGCAATTGCTTATGCATGCTGGCTTGGAGTGAGCCTGTGAGACATTGCTATCAGGTAAACAGTGTCTCCGTGATGGGAAAACAGTGCACACTTTAAAATGCAAGGGGTTCATGTTGTGCGGGAGAACATTTATAAACAGTGACGGGGAGGGAGAATGAGATGGGCCGCTGCCCCAGTCCTGGATGAGTTCACAGATGGCTGGAGATGGGGAGTGGGTCAGGGAGAGAGGGAGGGAGAGAGATGGAGAGACAGAGAGTGACATAAGGCACCCAGAAAAAGGCAGACCAAAAGAAATAGATAGGTAGATAGATAGATAGATAGATGGATAGACAGATAGATAGATAAATAGATAGATACGCAGATAGATAGACAGATAGATAAATAGATAGACAGATAAATAGATAGATAGACAGATAGACAGATAGATAGATAGGTAGATAGATTGATAGATAGATAGATAGGTAGATAGATAGATAGATAAATAGATAGACAGATAGATAAATAGAAAGGCAGATAGATAAATAGATAGACAGAAAGGCAGATAGATAGGTAGATAGATAGATAGGTAGGTAGGTAGATAGATAGATAGATAGATAGATAGATAGATAGATAGATAGATAGATAGATAGGTAGATAGACAGGTAGACAGATAGATAGATAGATACTGTAGATAGATATATAGATAGATAGATAGATAGATACGTAGATAGATACTGTCGATAAATATATAGATAGATAGATAGATAGATAGGTAGATAGGTAGATAGATAGATAGATAGATAGATGGATAGATAGATAGATATAGATATATAGATAGATAGACAGATAGAAAGACATAGATAGATACAGGGGGAGATGTCTATGCAAATGAAAGAGAGGGAATAGAGAGCAGGGCAGGGAAAGAGACAGAGTAATAAAAAGAGATAGGAAGAGATGATTAGATAGAAAGAATTATTAAGGACACAATGGAGGAGGAGCGAGATATCATGAGAATTAGATATAGAAAAAAGGAATGAGGTTTACAAGATTATATAGACAAAGAGTATGATAGAATAGAGAGCTGAGCAGGGAGAGAAAAGAGAATGTCAAAGAGAGATAAGAACACATACATTGTAAATGAAATGAGATTGGAAATGAGGTTACAGGTTGAGATAGATCATAAAGATTACCAAAAAAAAAAAAAGGAGAGATTAAGGGAAAAGATGAGAAAGAAAAAGAAAAAAGACTGGTAGAAATAAAGAATGAAGCAGCAAAAGAGACAATGATATACATGAAGGAAGACAACAATACATTGAGAGATGGGGAGAGATACGGGCGGAAATATATAAAAAGATAGAAAGAGAAATAAATAAGTTGATACGTAATAGACGAGAAGACAACAGAAATTAGAGAATTGAACAGCAAGGGAGAACAAGTATGAGACAGAAGGAGAAAAAGTCTTGAAGAGATATTAAAGGGAAGATTCAGAAAGAAAAGGAACTGGAACTATATTGTATATTGAGAGGGAAGATGAGATTAGGTCAATGACAATGTAGAGAGAATTATAAAGATAGGAGAGTAGATCCACAAGTGGCAGAATTATGTGGGGAAACACAAAGAAATAGAGAAAAAAGGTAGAGGAAGAAAGAGATGTTGACAAAGAAATTATGATATACAATTGTAGGAGAGAGAAGAATGAAGAATAGATTGATGTAAGTAGAAGGTGAGGCAAATAGGGAGAAAGAGAAACATATCGACAGGTGTAGGAGTAAACAGAATGAGATGGACAAATGTAGCGTAAATGATGTATAGAGATAAATTGAAATATCAAATAGACCGAGATAGAAAGGAGATAGGAAGAAGGGATAAAATTATCACTGAGAGAGAGGGAGATAAGTATAAAATGCAGAGAACAAAGCAATTCATAAATATCTGCTTGCCTATAAATCACTTTTATAGACTTTGTCAGTGATGGAGATATCATTGTGCTCATTGACATGCCAAGTAATACAGTATTTCATGAGGTGATTATACACCACTTGTCAAAATCTGCAATGAAATTCAGCTTTTGAAATACATTGTTAACTTTCATTAACATTAGTGTAACTTGTGTACTCAAAGCTTCGGCTGTGAATTTAATAAAGTTTTGTGATATATATATCCATCGTGTTTTGCACTATTGGCAAGCTCATTAGCGTGTTTACATATTGAAGTACAAACTATGCAAACAATGATATTTTGTAAACTGATTTAAATCCCATGCATTGTATTTTTTCTTTAGCTGTTTGTTGCTGGTTTCGCTCGTAATAGAAGTTTTACCAGTGCAAGAATATATATTGTGTAGACGAGAAATCTGTTGCTGACTTACTCAGGAATAGATAAATATGTTATTTTGGAAATTTGTCGCAATAGAAAGTGGTGCTATTCTTATTGTCACATTCATTTTTGTTGTTTTTCCATATTTATAGACGGATTGTAATAAGCACATCAGCCATACATCATCGGTGAGTCGGTCATGTCACCAAGAAGCCATGTCCAAGGGCGAGACGCAACCGCAGAATATCCCCCGCTCTAGCCGGCCAGCTAGCGGGGGCAGCTCCTTCCCCACCAGTCCCCAGTCAGCCTCCTCTCCCAGCGACGCGGCGGCGCGGGTGAAGAAGCAGCGCGCCGACTTCAAGTTCGGCAAGATCCTGGGGGAGGGCTCATATTCAGAAGTGAGTTGACTCCAAATCGGGACGTGATTTCTAAGAATGCAATGCTGGTTGTCTGCCACTGAAGAGATTTTCTGTTGTTAAGATGAAAGACTTTGATTTATCATTTATTTAAACTCAAAGCAAGATGATTGCTTTACAAAAAGTAAAAGTAGTGGCATATTGATTTACAAGGTCAAATCTATAGTTCGGGTGAGTTTTTCTCCCTTGTAGCTAAGTTGTACACCTAGATGATTTGAACATGAAAAGCTTCCATCTGAACGGAATGAGGAAATGGTTATCCCATCACAACATAAAATGGGTTGTGTTTATCTTTTCATTTTATCCTTTGAATTTCCATCAAAACGTGTATACAGGAGTGTTGTTTGTGTTTGGTTCTAAGGTGTTATGCTTTTGCAAGTGTTCTAACTTGTGTGATATTTGATTTCTCAATATGATGCAATAGTCTCAATGTGAGTTAAAAATGAGGATGGCCGTTCTCTTGTTGATCTTGTGTTATGTCACCTTGACACCCACTGAATAACAAACAGAAACTAATGTGTGGTCAGCATTGCCTGTCAACAGTTTCGTGTGGATGATATCTTAGAAATTCCACAAGAGTTTACAATGTATCCGTGGCAACCCCACAGGTGCCTTAGCTTTGCATGTGGCTTGCCTATCATAATGGGAAATCATATCAGTGAAATTGGCTTCCAGTTCACAAGAGTGCATTAGTAGAAGTAGATTATATATTATAATTTGAATTTAAACAAAGCAAGCACCCTAAAATTATTGCTCATCACCAGACATATGAACCACAAACACCTGTTTGTTTGAAAACGTGTAAATTGGTCTACTTGATTCATTATATTGTCAGTCCAATAGCTTTTTAACCCTCACAAACCAGCTAGTCTTAGCTACCACTAATAGTTTGCATCATAGTTACCTGTGTTAGTGATAGACTTTGAGGCTGTTCTTTACTCTTGTCCTGTTTGAAGACATCCTTAACACCAATGGGAAGAAACTTTCTATGTTAGGACGGTCAGCGTAGTGGACAATGAGCACAGTGGACAGTGACGCCAAGCAAACATGCAATCTCTCTTTGCCAAATTTAGCCAGTGCCATCTATCTCCTGCTGATATTGAGAAGTGTTCTTGGCTGAAATAATTAACTAGACATGTAATGTAGTATAGAGCCAATTTTGAAGTGTGGGGAATAACATGACCATCTCGAATGACAAGTCAGCAGTTTCTAAGTCATTCTTATTGAGTGTCTGGAAGACCACAAAGCCAGTTCATTTTAGAATCCTTATCCAGTGTATTGAAAGCTCACCAGTAAAATGTGACCAACAGACTGTTTTTCAAATGCATTTTTGGTTTTGCAGGTTGTATTAGCAACAGAAATATCAACTGGCAGGCAATATGCAAGTAAGTATATATATCTTTATGAAGGGACACAAGATATCAAATCTGTATTTCTCTGAAAGTCAAACCTAATTCCTTGATTAAGTGGTGATTCCGGACTTGATTTAGCACTTATTTTCCAGCTGTTAAATGGTGTTGATCCTATTGCTTTGATTCACACTCTTTGTTTAATCAGGTCTGTTTGTTTGTTTGTTTGTTTGTTTGTTTGTTTGTTTGTTTGTTTGTTTGTTTCCTGAGGATTACAAGCTCATCCTGGCCCTTCCAAAAACTTGAATTTAAGCATTTTCCCACCTATGGTAACTGACTGTAGTGAAGCCGTAGTGTGGTTACTCGTGTGATTTGTTTAATGGATACGACGATGCCAGCCACTAGAGTAGGAAACATTTGTTTTTGACAGTTTATTGAAAGTGCAGAATGACTTCACAGATCCTGAACTGTCCAATGCACTTGTTGCCATTTCCTGTTTTCCTTCTGCCTCCAGATTGCATGCAAGATCCATAAAATGTATGTGGTTTACACAAACCAGCAGGGCTAAATTGTTGTTCAGTGGCTGAAAATGCAGCTAGAGTGGCATGATTTCTTCAGCCAGGAGGAAAGTTTCAGGGGAAAAGAGAACTGTGAAATACGAGCATCATATAAATGAATCCTTATCACCTAATTTGATGAAAGACATGGAAGTTACGACCACCATTTAAATTATGAGAATGCTTCCCGAAGGCAGGAACATAGAAATGTGATACCGTTCAAAAGTTGTATCAAGGGTATCTCATCAGAGTAAATTGATTCCAAAATTATGATTGCGGGCAATATGATACTTTGAGTTTGTGCTTGCCAAGTTATACATTAAGTGGTATTGTCCATGATACAATGTGTACATTGTAGTCATTAACAACGATGGATATGTTTTGCTGGATGTTAGAAGCCTTGTAGATCAGAATTTGATTCAAATGGCCACAGACTTTTTTTTTCATTTGTACTACTTGTATTCAGATGTGTGGGATTTTTTTAGATGTTCATTCATCAATGCTTATTCATTTATCACTGCTTCTGACAAGAATGTAAAATCTAATTTTGAATTGAACAAATTCCTCTCCATTATCCATATTATCATTCAAGATGAAATCACTTAAGTCATTATGATCATCAAGACTTTTAATTGTCTATTTTGTTTTGTTTCAATTGAATAGAGTGCAGTGTATAGTGGCATTAACCCGACATGTTCACATTAAACTTCAGTAGAGTTTTAAGTCACAGAGCAGTGCTGCAATAGAAATGTGTTCCATGCGGTTGATCATGCAGTAATTTTGAATATACAGTAGATCTGCTTTTATTGTATATTTTATAAGTGGATGAGCCACATGTGATCCAAATAGCACAACTGAAGCCTGCGAACTCTTTGTAGGACAGCTTCAGAGAGAGAGAGGAAGTTGAAACAATAATATCCGAGCTAATGCAGCATTTTCACAATTTTTATTGTCAATTCTCATGATCTGTGTGAAAAAAGATTTTCCACTGCACCTTGAGCATCATTGAAGTTTGCATCTTATATTAAGCCCACATTCTACTTCTGTTTCTTCTTTAATTTTATTTCATTAACTATGAATTATGAATTTATCGTTAATATCATGAATAGCATCCTTATTATTATTTTTTTTCTTTTTTTATTATAATTATCATTACCTGTAGGAGCACTTGGTATCTTTATCATCATGACAATCGTCACTTTCATTATCATTAGCATTAATTAGCATTATTGGATGCATGTTTTCACTTTGACTCAATGAACTCCTAAAAATCTGTATGTAGATATGTTCGCCTTTTCAAATAAGTATATGATATGTGCATCCTCTAATGATTATTTCTGGTCCCTCGTCAACCCTCCTTCCACCCCCACCCACCCCCCCCCCCCCTTTCCCTGGACGACAGTCAAAGTACTTGAGAAAAAGCACATACTCAGGGAACGGAAGGAGAAATGCGTCATACGGGAGCGCGACATTCTCAGCAAGCTGGATCATCCGTTCTTCGTCAAACTGTACTTCACATTTCAAGACGCGAATAAGCTGTGTATCCTTTTCCAGTGCTCTCTTCAAAAGACGAGTGTGTATGGTTAAGATATGAAACCAACCCCTTTGTACGATCAACGTTGGTTATTTGCAGTAGGTCAGGAAGTACTTTTTGGGCGATGTGATGCATCTTACGTTGCTGCGCATACATACTGTTAAGTTACAACTGATTGACAGATTGTCCTTCTTTGAAGTTGATAAACACCGATTGTTAAGTGTTTTGAGAAATAGCCATGATAAAAATCATGGGCATATATATCTAAATATCCTTCCCTCTCTCTCTTAATGTTGCACCTTTTTCCAAGAGCACAAAGAATTCATCACATACATGTATAAAGAAGCAAAGGAAGAAAAAAAGAATATGTCAAAGTCCTTAACAAAACCCACTGCACAGACTTTGGTTTGAGTTTAGCAAAGCGGGGAGAGCTACTTCCATATATCAAGAAGCTGGGCTCATTTGATGAAAATTCGTCACGATTCTACACTTCGGAGATTATCCTTGCCCTGAAGTATCTGCACAGCCGTGGAATCATTCACAGGTAAAAGAAAAATAAAGATGATTTACGGAAATTTAGAATGAATGAATGAATGAATGAATGGAGGAACGAAGTGAATGATTTTATGGAATTCAATAAATGCATGTGCTGTTTGATTTTTTTGAGAATTTTTAGAAATCAAACCACTTTTTATTCAAAGACTGGTGAGTAGAAGTAGAAATCATAGGTTTGACTTTATGAGAATCTTTCAAAAATAAAAATATGCATATGTGTTTATAAAGAATCTTTTCAAAGATGTTTACACTAAGGAAAGAATTTTATGAGTTAGAAAATATGATTTTCCATAGTTTATGTTGTGCTTTTTTAAATTTTTCTTTTTTTGTCTTTTTATATATGGAGATCACCAGCTGAATTTAATACCCAGTATTGAATTGGTCATGATTAGATAAACAGCTCACAAGTTTGTGCAATTATTGATGGAAAGCATGCTTCAAACTGGATCTTTTTTCTTTGCATATCATTATTTTATTGATCAAATGAATTGTAAGTAAAACAATTTTGTGAAAGCAAAGCACTGATGTTATAGGATTGTGCAGTTCGCAGATTAGCCATATTGAAATCAGAGATGTTATGTTCTCATTTCTTTCAGTATGTCATATCTAGATGTTATTAGATGCAGCAGATATACAGACATACATTGCTTGCATTTGTCAGTCCATAATTAAAGTCCCAGAAGAAGTTTGTGGCAGAAATTTAATATTGTGTCGTCATTGGCACATCTGAATTTCACTTCATATCTTTTTATTGGAGAAAGAGTACTTATAGATGGAACTGATTCAATTCATTAAATTAGGGAAAGTGTATAAAAAGATTGCCAATTTGAGAGCTTTAAAGGACAAGTCCACCTTCATATACAAGTAGATTGAGTGAATGCAACAATATTAGTAGAACACATCAGTGAAAGTTCGGGAAATCGGACATTCTGTTCAAAAGTTATGAATTTTTAAAGTATCTGCCCAGTAACTGCTGGATGAGAAGACTACTACAGTGTATGATGTCACATGCATACAACGATATAAGGAAAATAAAAAGAGAATTTCACAAAACTTTACTTTTTGAATAAAGTGCACATTTCTTAGACTTGTTACTGATGTATGTTAAGGGTAATATTATCCCCCTACCTTCTGAAAGAGAGACGTCGAGTGCTCTTTTGCTATGCGAGAAAATTAAAAATATGTTCAATTTTCTTTATTCTTTCTTTATATTGTTGTACACATGTGACATCACAAGCTATTGTAGTCTTCTCATCCAGCCGTGACTGAGCAGAAACTTCAAAAATTCATACCTTTTGAACGGATTGTCCGATTTTCCTCAAACTCTCACTGATGTGTTCTACTAATATTGCTGCATTCACTCAACCCATATGTCTATGAAGGTGAACTTGTCCTTTAATCTTTTCAGAATGTGTTTGCCAATGGAAGGATCATCAGTTTGCAGATTTAGCAATTTGAAGGCTTTTTGAGAATCCTGCAATCAGACAAGGCATTATGTTAATATAACAGAGGGCCCAAATGAGACATAGTTTTTGTACCTTTTCTTTTTGAACACCAGCAGTGAATAGTGAAAACTGTAATAAAAAGAGACAACACTAAACAATGGAAATTTGGTGTTACGGACTTTGTTGTTGACAATTTTCGAAGAAAATGAATGGAGAATGTCCCGTGCCAGCTTACATTAGATTGTAGTGAAAAACAAACTGGTCATTGTCAGATTAGTTTCCCAGAATAGTTTCCTAAACTCTGAGAGGAGTAAGTCTTCCTGAAATCATTCATCATCTGACCAAACTCTTCTGGTCCGCCATCAAAATGACTTCTAACAGAAAATGTCAGTAGCTGTCAGTAAGTGATATATTGGGCTCATCTGAAAATTTTGTGTTTGTAAGAGCATTACGAGGTCAGAGGGATTCCTTCACACAAAACAAGTTGAAATCTGATCAAGCATAGACACTATATTTCTTGCAGATAATACGTCAATGAGATTCCCCTTAGCAACAGCGTGTACCTTATTTACAATTGTTTTCTTTTTTGGTGGTCATTGTATTGCCTTGGTTCTTAGAAAACTTATGTCACAGTTCAAATATAAATCGTGACATAATGTATACGCCGAATATTTCGTGAGGTTTTTAATTTCGCGAATTTCGCGAGTCGGGTGCTATTCGCGAAATTAAAGACACGCGAAAATATTGACTCTGATCCCGATGTGAATGTTACGTACGCGTGTACATTTTTCCGTTCAGTACAGGACTCCACACTCGCAAAATCGTCAGGAATTCCCGATTCGCGAAAATTTGGACTCGCGAAATATATGGCGTATACAGTACACCCTATGCTGGAAAAAAATACATATATAAGAGTAGAAGAAACAACACTTATATGAAGCTTTGAAATATATGAAGTTTTGCAGGAATATTCAAGTTTTACATGCCAAATCAGAAACAAAACAGATAAACACTGAAAATGTTGTTCTTTGGGGGTTTTCATACCACAACAAATTTGTGTATTTTATTGGTATCCCATTTTACTCCAGTATAAAAGTGATAATGAAATTACAGTAGGCCTGTAGATGTTACTGTCAAGACTGTTATACTTAAACTAGATGAGACAGGTGTAGTATTTCTTACAGAAGAACCCTGCTTTAGCTGAGTTTGAAGTTGGCATTGGAATTTGTCATCAGTGTATGTAGCACATTTCCAGAATATGAGCAAAGTGTGTATGAAAATGTACTGTGAGTGTAGTCTGGAACCCTCTGGCAAAGATTAGCTTGCACTTTGCACTTTGAGGCCACCATACACTGAAATGCAGAGAAAGAGTGTGTGCTAGGTGTGGATCAGTGTGTACCTAGCACTCTCTCAATGGACTGTACTTGTGTGTGAGCACCTGCATGTGTTGTGTTGGTGTCTCTGTGCTATCCGCATCTGTGTTTGTGTGTGCGTGGGTGTGTGAGTGTGTCTCAGCTGTGTGCTCAATATGTTCCTGTGTATGTATGTTGTATAGTGTGTGCAATCCTGCATGTTCTGTGTGGGATCCTCCGATGCTGTTTGTAGTGCTGTACGTACAAGCCGGTGTGTATGCATATGTGTGTTTGTGTGTATGCATGTACAAATGCCTGTTAGAGAGAAAAAATGAATGACGGGCAATATTATACATGCGATAAACACAAGCTGGTTGTTGATCTCATATGTGATATCATTGACTCGTGATTGGGTTAGTGATATGCCTTCCAAATAGGATGTTTTTCTGATTCCAACGCCTCGCGCTCTGTGAAATGGAGAAAGGCATCACGGAGAGAGCATATAATATATTGCCTTTTTCAAACGTTCAGAGTGGTGCAGAGTTACTTTCCGTCTCGTTGAGGTGGATTCTCATTGGCCGCGGTATCATTGTCTGTAAGACAACACTCTACGATGTGTATACCTGTAAG
Organism: Diadema setosum; assembly: GCF_964275005.1. Lineage (NCBI taxonomy): Eukaryota > Metazoa > Echinodermata > Echinoidea > Diadematoida > Diadematidae > Diadema > Diadema setosum. Next base: position 4,083,437 of record NC_092692.1, on the reverse strand, counting down.
ATTCCTGTTTAGATTTGATGTGATGTGAGAGTTGTTTTTTTGTTGGATTGCAAAGCTTTTAATAAGTCTATCAGTAGATGTGAATTCATGAGAAAAAGGAATAAAAAATCATCGTTTCATGTTGATAGCACCACCAACAAAAAATTCATCTGGGGATGTGTTGACGATTAGTTCCTTGGTAAAATGTTGCAAAGACTTCCTACTTCCAATGTTGTTCACAGTACGCAAAGGATATAGAAGGAAGAAATATGAGACTTGCCTCAAACAGCGCACAGGGAAATGAAATTTGCTGAATATAAACATGAATGATCAATTTAATTAGTATGAAAAAAAAAGGTAAACCAATGTTATTACAGTTAGTGGAGTTTATATTTTTAGTCTTTAAAGGACAAGTTCACCTTCATAAACATAAGGATTGAGAGAATGCAGCAATATTAGTAGAACACATCAGTGAAAGTTTGAGGAAAATTAGACAATCGATGCAAAAGTTATGAATTTTAAAAATTTTTGTGTTGGAACTGCTGGATGAGGAGATTACTACAGCTTGTGATATCATATGCGTACAACAGTATAAAGAAAATGTAAAGAAAATTCAACATATTTTCACTTTTTTTGCATAATAAAAGAGCACTTGACTTGCCTCTTTTTAAAGGCAGGGGGGAATAATATTACCCATAACATATGTCAGTAACGAGTCAAGGGAATGTGTACTTTTTCCAAAAGATGAAATTTTGTGAAATTCTCTTTATATTTCCCTTATATTGTTGTACTCATATGACATCATACACTGCAGTGGTCTTCTCATCCAGCGGTGGCTGCACAAAAACTTCAAAAATTAATAATTTTTGAACAGATTATCTGATTTTCCTAAACTTTCAATGATGTGTTCTACTAATATTGCTACATTCTCTCAATCCTTATGTTAATGAAGGTGAACTTGTCCTTTAAAGTACCCCAATAAGCAGCAAATTAAGAGAGATTCAGTAGGATCACCCATGTCTTCCCACACTACTAGGCATTTAACACATGACTTTTTTTCCCTCCGTACAGACCTGTACATTTAAAATACATGTAATAATCTTTTTCACAAAAAAAAAACTTTGTTCTTTGAGACCAAAAAGTTCAGTCAAAGTGTATATTAGCTTGCCTCAATAAGGGTCACGAGTCAAAGGGGTTGAAGGTCAAATTGATTTGAATTCCTTTAAGGTCAAACTGGTTTGATGATTTCTTCTTTTTTTTTTCTTTTTTTTTTTTGATACTTCTTCACTATTGAAAAGTGGACAACACAACATTAAAATATCAAAAATATTGTGCGAGGGGTTGTTCTGAGTATTTTGTGTGTGTGTGTGTGTGTGTTTCGTGGTTAGTGTGTCTGCGTACTGTTCGGGCACAGACATATCAAGATTCCCATTTCTGAAGTGCTTTGTTTATTCTGTACCACGCAAAAATAACACTGTTTTTATCTGTTTTGAAGAAATGTGTTTTTCTCTTATTATCTTGCCATCAATTGTTTTAGAGATGATCCTTATTAAGACTGAAGAACATGCTGACTTGTACACAAATTCAATTGAGAATGTAATAAAGTACTGTTTGATTCATGGACAGCTCTTAGATTTGAAAACAAACCAGTCTTGGCATACTTTCAATATTATACAAAGTGTTTTGTTTTCCACTGTTGTGCACCAAAATTGAATATACATGTATCTCTCAACCTGAAACTTTTATTTTTAGAAATTTACTTATGTTTAAAAAGATCAATATTCGTTAAAAGTAAAACTACTGATGTCGATTTAATGATACAAGGAAATTTGGTACATGTCCAATTGCTTAGTGAGGTTGAATAAAGTAAACCTCACATTGCTGATACAGGATTTCAAATGCGATAATCCCATCTGTATTTATTTTTTATTAAGTATTTCCTTGAGCCAACTTTAATATCAAGAGATATTCCGTTAGTTGCGGGGCACTCAAAGGTTTGCCAATACCAGTTCAGAACTTTGAAGTCAAACTCTTTCTTTCCGGCCTGTTCATACACACCTGCAAATAACTGAATTTAGAAATCAAGTTTTTGCAGTGCAATGCAAAAACTGATAGTTCTTGAATGTAGATACAAAAAGGAATGCACCAGCCATGGTGATCTACAGCAAATCAGCAAAAATGAGTAGGTCTTGATATCTTTCTTGAAACCCTCATGATTGGTTAAACTTGTACACCATTTTAAAGGGATTGTGTAGTTTTGGTCCAGACCTAATTTCAGATTTCTAACATTTTTTTGTGAGATAATGAGAAGCCTCTTATGAAATATGGAAGAGCATGTAATTCTATGAGGAATTCAATGTTTATTTGATGAAAATTGGTTTTGAAATGGCTGAGATATCCAAAAAAGAATGATTCTAATAAAGTGTGGGACCCACACTTTATTACGATCGCTTTGTTTTACTTTGTTTTTGGATGTTTCAGTCATTCCAAACCCGATTTTCATCGAATAAACTTTGAATTCCTCTTTAAATGGTATGCTTTGTACTATATCATAAGTGCTTTCTTGGTATCTCGCAGAAAGTTAAAAGCCCAATTCTCATCTCCACCAATACTGTACCATCCCTTTAATATGTGAATGCCACACACATCAAAAGATTCATTAGTTTTAATCCCCCAAGACACAATGTGTCGCACTAGGCCATGGATGAGTGTGTGTGGGTGGGGGGGTTATGCTGTGGTCATTGTTCAGGCATATACGCGATGCAGATTTAAATTGTCACATATGCAGCCAAGCAAGTTTTTTCTTCTTTTTTTTTCAGCCATTTTGTAAACAATGGCAAATCAAATGCATCATGATCCAAGAGAAGGAAAGCAATTGAGTATGAATGGGCCTTGTTTATCAAAACATGCAACAGTAACTTACACATCAGGGTGTAAACAAATATATAAAATCATGTGATGTGTTAATGTCTGTGTGTATATGTTTGTCCATCATTTGTCAGTCACGTCGAGACAGACACAGCTGAATTTTCACGTTGTCTCTTTACAATTACATTTGGCAGCCTTTGGTGTATGAGATAAATTGTAGGACGCCATCTTTATTTCTCCCTCAGATTTTCGTATAAATTTGAGCATGGTAGTTTGGTTATGTCACATGTTTTCACCAAGTTTGCGGACTCGCTGACCCAGTTGTTATATGTTCCTAGAAATTTTGCTGTGTTGAAAATCACGGCTTCATAGTATCCCATCTGTCTCCTTTCTCATCCACAGAGATCTGAAGCCAGAGAATATACTGCTCAATGAGGACATGCACATACAAATCACTGACTTTGGGACGGCAAAAATAATCGGTACTGACGATGCCGAAGAAGGAGCCGGTAAGACTGCAGTCAATTTTGCCTTAAAGCCCCTTTTACGCTTTCATGGATCGCATCATGGATCTGTGTCGTTCCGGGATCATCCGTACTGTTTCCGTCATGACCATGTTGACTCAATGAAGTCATCCGGCATGATCCTTGTTCTTGCGGCATGTCCATGGGAAAAAATTAAGCTTGCTTAATTTTTCATTCTGGGCATCTCAGATAGAATCAATGCTACACCTCTGTATTGTGAGAAGGAAAGCTATTGTGAGTATGAAAATAAAATAATGGTGTACTGGAAAGCAAGAAATATTTGTGGCATGAAATTTTTTTTGCGGATTTGAGCCGATGACCTCTTTCGCAGCATGGAATTTTCATGAATTGCCATGGGTATTCAGTGCATATAGCATAAATAGGAACTTTCTGTGTGCATTTTAATTTCATGAGTCTTGGCTGTCATTAAATTTTTGTCAAATTAAAACACATGCAAAAATTACTGGTCTTGCAGTACTGTAAAACGTGATATATTCGCGGCATAAAATTTTCGCGAATTGGAGCCGACCAACTTTTTCGTGGCATGAAATTTTCCCAAATTGCCACTGGCGTTCAATGCATATAGTGTAAACAAGAAATTTCGCGTGCATTTTAATTTCGTGAATCTTGGCGCTCAAGAAATTTGCGAAATTAAAATACACGCGAACATTCCTCGTTTTACAGTATGTTGCAGATGGTAATGTGATAATAAAACTGAGAAAGTGAAACAACTAAAGACAGATGGATGATGGGTTAATGGGAAGAGGAGTAGAGATTGGATGGATTATAAACATTTAGGGGTTTGAAAATGGTATTTTTAAGAAGAAAAGTTTCTTCTTTTCCTTCCTTTTTTTTTCAATGACTGGACAGCAGTAGCATCTGTCTTAATCAAATAGTTGGCCGCTAGTCAATCATGTGACCGGGTAATCATCTTGCCATACATAGTGAAGTTACCGATGGCTTGTCAGTATTTTATCCTGGCGACTGGTCTTTTGTTTTTGCCAGTACTTGGCCTCACCGGAGTACCTGCAACAAAACAAAAACTCTTGGTGAAGAAAGCAAAGACATGGTGACGTTTTGATGTGATACCATTTTAAAAGCACTTTAGATGAGTGTCAGCAGACTACTGTAAAACGTGAGATTTTTGCATGCATTTTAATTTCATGAATTTTGTGAGAGCCAGCATTTCTTGAAATTAAAATGCACATGAAAGTTCTTATCAACGCTATATACACTGAATGCCAGTGGCAATTCGCAAAAAAATTCAGGTGATGAAAAAGGCAGCCGGCTCCAATTCACCTCTCGTCTTGGGACGTAATTTATAGGGTTTATGATGCAGTAAAACATACTACACAAATCTATGCTGATGGTAGTGATTACGTTTGTTTTTCTTTTGTCAATGAATGTTGTTGCCTTCTCCTCTCTGCAGTCCGTGCAAATTCGTTCGTCGGGACAGCACAATATGTATCCCCAGAACTCCTCACTGAGAAATCCGCAACGAAAAGGTGAGAGCCGACTACTAAGGACCCTGTCAAACGATATACAGGTCAACCTTGCTTAAAGTCGACTTATCGCCTAAGTCAAATGTCTGTTTAAGTCCTCTTTTCCTGAAATTCCATTGATTTTTAATCCCTCCAAGTCAAATTTTCTCTAAGTTGAAGCTATTTCTTCAGTCCAAATAGATTTGACTTATGCAAGGTTGACTGAACTTTCATCAAAAAGTTTGTCAGAACTCATTTTTTCAAAGGTGTTGTTTTGCACATAGCATAGTTTAATGGACTCTATCACACTAAACTTTTTCCCACTCATATATATTGATAAAGCACTCCATGGTAGAATAGGGAAATTAGACCAAATGTTCATGAATTGTAAAGTTTTGATTAATGTCATGTGCTACTCTTTGCAGATGGACCACTGAAACAATTTCAATGCTAGGAGATTTCATTAGTACATTGAAATTATGAAGAATTCAACAAATACTCATATTTAGTGACAAGTAAACACTTCTTCATCATGTAACATATTTTAAGGCAAATCAATTGTTTCTGGAAAAGCTAGGTCAAGTGTTTTTTCAGTGTTATGGTACAATTATATATGTGAAATTTTAAGTACATATTTTTGTTTTTTTATAGAGATATACTTGAGAGAGGGCAGCACATAAACTTAATTATCAAACTTAAGAAAAGCGATACTTTTTGAATGAATTGTGTACTTTTTTCCATACTTTCACTGAGTTTTCCAGTATTAAACCTTTCTACACTCACTGAATCCATGTGTATGTTTGGGGAAGTTGAACTTTCCATGGCCTCTTATTCTTAGGGTAATGCAAGTATTTCCAAAAATATATAAATAAATAAATAACACTTTTTTCCCAGTGAGTATCTTAGTAAGTTGATGAACTGGTAACAAAGATCACACCAGAGGAGCCAGAAAAACAAAAGAGAACTTTCAATCATAATTTATTTTATGGAAGTCCCCGCTTGTCTGGGATCATAGAGCCAATGCAGACTTAATAGAAGAATCCCTCGTCTTGATAAAGTAGTCAAAGTTGGCTCATTGATGGGGAAAACAAATGTGACTGCCCAGCTCAAGTGAGGAGATTTATCTGTTTGGGAGAATGACATATACTTTATGCCATGAAGAGTTGTTTTTCATGTCATGTGAATGCTATATGCTCCTTGTTTTTTCATTTTTTCAGCTCTGATTTGTGGGCTCTTGGCTGTATAGTCTATCAACTACAAGCAGGTCTACCTCCATTTAGAGCAAGGTAGGTGCAGAGAACATACTTTTTTTTCTCTCTCTCTCCCAAAGAGAACATAAGAAAATATGATCTCTCTCTACGACAGTTCCCATTCGCATTGTGAATAAACCCTCTAATTACCATTACTGTTGACTCACATTTAAAGTGTATCCTTGGTAGTTAACAGTCTAGTGATGATGAAATTCAGTGTGTTAATTTTTGACTCCTTTGGTACCCCTGGCCATCTATTTTACATTGAATTTCAAGAATTTTGAGACTTTCAGACTTAATAAGATTTCAGGTATAAGGTGATTAACCCGAGAGGGTTGATAGTGATCTTGTATATCCTGCCAGCCGCATGCTTTCATCACCTGTTTTTGTTTTGTTTTGTTTTGTTTTTTACATATAACATGTTTTGTTTTGTTTTGTTTTTTTCTTTTGCTGTTTTTTTCTGCATTGTAGTGCAGCCTGTATTTAGAAGTTGTGTTCTCCTCAAAGCAATAAGCAGTAAAATGAAGATGTTTTTTATAATTTCAAAAATATGAATCAAATCAGATGTTTTCCTCAAAAAAAAAAAATACAATAGCATAAAAGAGTTGCATTGTATGGCTCCCAGTGATTTGCCCTATTCATGTAGACTGACATTCTTGTTATTGTATCTTGATTGATGTTTGTACCAGGGGCTTTGCTCAGGCTTTCAGTGATTGGTAGTTCTCATTTCATCGCTGGTATTTGCAAAAAATATATACTTTTTTTCCCTTCCTTTCTTTTTTTTTTTTTTTTTTTTTGAGAGAGAGACAGAGAGCAAGAGGCAATTGATCTGTTGTTGCAAACCAGTAATCCTGTCATGTCATTCTTATATTTTCTCTTTTCTTGAGATTTCATATTGTGCTATCTTCTTTCACTGCGTTCTCATGATTAATGAATCTTTCTTGGAAGAAAACAACTTTCAATGACTTTTTTTTTTTTCCTGTAATAAGAAAGGAAATTCAAGTGCATTTTCAATCATTAAATTTTGAAGATATTACATCCCATGATTACTGACCAACAGTAAGATTTCTACCTCATTTCGCTTCAGTCGACAACTTACTAATGATTTCCAGTCAGTTTGTTTTGTGGTTATGGTTTGCATGAATTTGTTAGAATGCTCTTTTGGAGATATTTGATCTATTGTACCACAGTTTCACAGATGTAAGATTTTGGCACATAGCATCCGTGGGATGTAACCTGTTCACCTTGGCAGAATTGTTTATGTTTTATCTATTTGATGTTACTCATGATGTTACCTATTGTTTTCCTGAAAAAAAAAAATGGTTAGGAGATATCTAACATATCTAGGGGAAAAAAAAAGAAGAATTTATAGCATTTCCAGAAATACAGTCCAAATAAATGTTCATTTTGCAACAGTATGGTAATGCCTGTACAGTGTCGGGGCGATCCTTAACAGCCTGTTAACGATCGCCCCGTCACTGTACAGGCATGCTAACCTGGAAACATTGAACTGCACATACTTGAATATGAGACCATTCTGAAGCAAATAAATTTCACACAACAATAGATATATAATGTACTCTTAAATGAATCCCACAAGAATTGGAACAATCAACCCCCAGCATTCCCACTGATTCCCACTGAACAATTACTAGCCATCCCCTTTAAACAAGATAGATTAAACTAAGTTGTTTTTTTGTTTTTTTTATGATCAATGACACATGCATACATATTTTCTGAGATTCCTGTTTTTTAGATATACAGGTTTTTACATACAGCAAATGAAAAAGCAGGAAGCTTCAAAAATTCCTGCACAATTTCCGAAGTTACTGGTACGATTGTAAATGTGGATCATGTTTCTTGTTTGTAAATGCCATGATATACGTGAGGAAGTCATATCGGCAAATGAAAGATACAAAAAAATCTTGTTTGATGCAGAAATCATGTTTCATTTCATATTGATATTTTTCTCATCCCCCCCCCCCCTTCTCTTTCGTGCTTCAGCAATGAGTACATGATATTCCAGAAGATTATCAAGCTAGAATACGACTACCCTGATGGCTTCTCAAAGAAAGCGCGGGATCTGGTGTCGAAACTCTTGGTAAGATCTACGTACCCTTACAGCAGGATGTGTGTATTGCCATTTCTTCTTCCAAGTGCTTAATTGTAAATCATTCTTACAGTAGCGAGAGCTATGAAATAAATTCATATTTATGTGTGCAGCTGCAGTTGCACTGCAACACATCATAAAAACTACCTGGTAGTTTTGCATCATCCTTGGCATGAATTGACAGCCAAAATGCAGACCTCCCAACCATTCTGAATTAGGAGGAAAAATCTGTACTTCTTACCATTCACAACTCTCGTTTCTGTAGGAGTTTCCTATTTTTTGTGATAATTCTACCACACACTTGTACGGGACTGCTCTTTCTTTCCTTTTTTTGAGCCAAATCCCTACTATTTTTAGTCAGAAAGGTTGGGAGGGCTAAAAATGTCATCAACAACATCTCAGTGCCATGTTTTATTTCTGTTGTCTACTTATTCATGTTTTTCTGTATGATATACAGTTGAACAGAAACAAAACAAAGTTATGTTTCAGATATGAAATCTGTATTGACATTCGTATTCCTAATCTTGTGAAAGGCATTTCCAAGGTGGATGTGAATTAATATAATTGGAAAACAGACTAACTTTCAAAATAAAGACAGAAATTTGTATAAAACATCCATATCCTCATCTACAAGAAATTTAAGGGTTTGTGTAATCATGTGTTCCATGTATCATATTGTAAGAGGTTCCCTCTTTCTCCCTTTCTTTTTTCTCTCCTCCAGGTTATTGACCCCAGTAAGCGGCTAGGTTGCGACGAGTGTGGGGGCTACCCCGCCCTGCAGGCACATCCGTTCCTCGACGGGGTGGACTGGGAGAACCTCCATAAGCAGAAAGCTCCGGAGCTCAAGCCCTGTACCGTTGTGGATGGGAAGGAGATTCACAGCGATTACTATGTGAGTGTTCCCATCCCCCTTTAAAGGGATGGTACAGTATTGGTGGAGATGAAAATTGGGCTTTTAACTTTTTGCGAGATACCAAGGAAACACTTATGAAATAGTGCAAAGCATACCATTTTAAGAGGAATTAAAAGTTTATTTGATGAAAATCGGGTTTGAAATGACTGAAACATCCAAAAACAAAGCAAATCAAAGCGATCGTAATAAAAGGTGGGTCCCACACTTTATTAGAATCGCTCAGTTTTGGATATCTCAGCCATTTCAAAACCAATTTTCATCAAATAAACGTTGAATTCCTCGTGGAATTACATGCTCTTTCATATTTGATAAGAGGTTTCTCATTTTCTCACACACACACACAAAAAAATGTAAGAAACCTGATGTTAGGTCTCAACCAAAACTATACGATCCCTTTAAGTGCTCCTTTGCTCTATCATCTATTCCCTCTCCTTCTCTCGTCCTCTTTTTCCTTGTCATATTTTCATGTTTTCATGTTTTCCATCCATTTGCCTCTTTGTCCATCCCACATCTTGTTGAACTCGCGTTTCAAAATAGAACACTCAATGGAAATTCTCACTGCTTGCCATGGTATGCTTCATGAGGTATAGTAAGTATAGTAAGTATACTAAGTACTCAAGATCAATGTCAAAGGTCATTAAAATTTGGCTAAAAGTAACACTCTCCAGCTGTATCTCCAAATAGGACTGTCCAGTTATAGTTTGATTTGGTAAGAAGAGTGAAAATACATAGATGTTTATTTCTTAAACATGATAGTTGTGAGAGGTCAAATGTCACTAGTTTTACCTCAGAAATAAAGGAAAAACATGTCATTTCCAGTTATTACCTCAGCTGGGAATATCCTAAGGTCATAGAAGATTTTGGACAGGGTAGAAATAAATGGACACTTATTTGTATTGATATGATAGTGACAATAGTTCAAAGGTCAAGGTCAGCAGTCACTTCACTTTGGCCAAATTAGCATTCTTTACACAGAACTTCACTTACAAGTGTCAAGTGATAGTATTGTATGGTAAGGAGGATAGATATGGATGAGTAATTAGTTGTCTGAAATGACAAGGTGAAAGGTAAAGGTCACAAGTCACCAAACTTTGGCTTAAAATTCATTTTTGGCTATAAAGTCCATAAGCTATATAAAGTTGTATGACAATGTTATTCTGTAGAATGAATAGAAAAATTGGAGGTGATTGTAAAATGAATATGAAAATTGGAAGGTCTTCCTTTATGCTTAATGGGGGGGGGGGGGTAAAGGTCAATCCTTTGTCAGTTATCACTAACAATGAGTGTGATCAAGAGGTAAGTGAAGGGCTATTTTTTTTTGTCTATTTTCCTCATCTGAGGTACTTTATTTTTCCACATATCGTCGCATATTTACAATCACATTGTCTGTAAGTATCCAAAAGGCATTCAAAATAATCATTATGACAGGAAAAAAATAATTGAAGGGTACATCAATGGTACCAACCAAAATAATTGCGTATTCTTCTTAATCCAATATCATCGAATCTCGTTTGGTTGCACTTCAAACTGATATAAAATCTTAATTCCGCTTTCAAATCTTCTATTAAATGATGTACATTGAACAAACATTTGTTTCTTTCATTGCGTTCTCTGACATAATTCCTGTAGACAATGAATTGGGCATAAATCAAAAAAAGGTTTACTAATTTCATCTTTTTGTTACCTATATCATATCCGAGAATAATGACTTTTTCATTGATATCTATTACAAGATCGAAAATATTTCGAATTAAAACCGAAACCACTCTCCAATACATTTTGATTTTTTTGCATTTCAGCAAAAAATGACAAGTGGTTTCTTTACAATTACATACAGTACACAAATTATCATTCAAAATTTCCCATTTAAACAAATTTTCTTTACTGGGCAGTATTCGATGAAAAAGCTTAAAATTAAATTGCTTTATTCTGTTATCATTAATCTGATGAAACTTATATTGCAATACCTTTTTCCAATCAAAATCACAGGGTAAATTCAAATAACCTTGCCAGAGGTATAAACATGAAGGTTATTGTTTTTCTTATGCCAAAAAAAAATCTATAATAATGTTTAGCTGACGTTTTCTGTACACTTATTTTATCACCTGTTGACAACTCAATAGCATCAAATTCTTCTGTGTGCAGCAGTACAGGAGTCTGTATATTATTACGTAACTTGTCTAACCAAAACCTGGGGAATGCTTTTTTTAACTTAGACAATTCAAATGAGGCGAGCAGCTGCCTGTCTCGGAAGGTTTTATTTATGAATGTAACGTCTTTCCACTCCCCATCTTCTATAATCTGTTTCACTGTGATAACATTTTCCTTTATCCAGCTCTGGAAACATAACATTTCATTGTCATATCTAATATGACTGTTATTCCAAACAACTTCTTTCTTTATATCATTAACATTAAACATATCTATGTACTTTAACTCAGACCATGAACAGAAAAGGTCAATACAAAACTCAGGTATTTTTCTCCTTCTGCATATTCTTAATATATCATTTTTCTTGCAATTAAATTTCCAACACAAAGGCATTTCCGCCAATTTTCTGAGTCCAATATTGAAATAAAATCTTCCAGGGCTATATAATACTTCTCTCCTCCTTGCTATTCCAGGTAGTGATTTTTTAATTTTCTGACCCTAATTCATTCACACAGCTGGATGACTTTGACTTGGAGTCCAATCCGACCAGCCTCAGCGATTACCTGAAACGCATCGAAACCCCAGACAGACCGCGCAGCCCGACGCGGGACAACAAGTACATCGTGGACCTGACGTCCGCAGAGCGGGCCAAGCGGCTAGAGAAGCAGCGCAAGGAGAACAAGTGGCACCAGTTTGTGGAGGGCAACCTCATCCTGAAGAACGGCTGGGTGGATAAGCGGAAGGTAAGCCATTTGGATGGTGTAAAATATGAAGTCTCCGCGTCCATGAAACTTTTGCAAGGAGCCAAGATTCACAAAAGTAAAATGTACACAAAAGTCTTTGTCTGCACGAGGTGTCAAATGCCAGTAGCAGTTCTCGAAAATCTTATGCCGTGAAAAAGGCTGTCGGCTCCAATTCGCAAAATTTTTATGCCGTGAATGTTTCTGATTTGACAGTAGCAAAGCTATCAAATCTTCTTGTTCAGCATGAAGTAGATGATATATTTTCATGCCATGACAAGAGAATATAAGTTTCAGAGATTAGCGAGTTGTTTCTTATATATTGAGAAGTTGTGCAACACAGAAGTATTTCCCCAATGACAAAAACATGTTATATCATTGTTTTATTCACAGTATTGATGTGGGTAGTGGTGATGATAGTGATGGTTGTAGAGCTATTAGCAACTTGAAAATGTTCCACCAGGCTTTGTGTATGCTAGATGAAAGATTAACCACTGATAAAAATATATCAGAACTATTTACATATACATTTCAAAATTCTTACTGACTCCATAAAAGTACAATATTGGTAAAATCATTTGCTAGGTTGGTGTTCTGTGATGAGATATCACTTGTTGCAACCATGTAAATGTAGAGCGATAGATATCACTGGCCCCTGCATGCATCCAGTTGCATGTTTGATGACATAGCCCATCCACATCTACTGTATGTCCATGCCAATGGCTTTTTTAAAATGCTTTGCTATTGTTCAAACAAATGACACAGTACTGTAGAAACTATATGCATTGAATGGACATGCTTTTAATAAATATGCACAAACAGACGAGAGTTGTGCATTAAATGCTGATAGTCACATCTTTGTCTTTTTCTTCATAGCAGTGCAGGTAGTAGAGCCAAGCTTTGGATATTTCATTGGTTGCGTCCTTAAAGCAAGAACAGAATAAACAAGGGTCTTTCTTAGCATGACAGTCCCTTTAACATCATAAATGACAGTGATGATGATGTGGGTAAAATTAGTAATTATTAATCAATCAAATGCTAAATAGATGAGTGGATCAAGGATTTTGTTGTTGTTCTTTGTCATGAATAGACGTATACATGAATAAAGACAAGATATGGAGAAAGACAATGTAAATAGCTATCTAATTTATAGATCTTAAAGAAATCCATTGAAAATACAGAGTATACACAGTGTCATATTTTCCACTATCCATTTAGGGTCTGTTTGCGAGGAGGAGAATGCTACTACTAACGGAAGGCCCCCACCTCTACTATGTCGACCCAGAGAACATGGTCTTAAAGGGGGAAATCCCTTGGTGAGTTTCATTTGTTTCATTTCAACATATCACTCATCCCATCGTATACACGCTCAGCGGCATTGCAGGTCTATAAATCTCATTGCACATGATATTACTTTCAGTTTTGTTTCTGTAGTTGGAAATTGTTTTTTGGTAGTGCTTGATTGCAACATCATATGGCAGGTATATGAAACCGTCATTGTAAACTATCTCATTTCTGAGAAAGATGACAACAATAGCAAGCTGAGTTACCTTTGGACTGAAGCAAGAATGGGATTCTGTAACATACGTTTGCAATATATGACTTTTCACGACGCTTGCTTCTTCTCTCTCCTTCTCTGTTTTTTCCGGTACACATTGACAGGTCACCACAGCTGAGAGTAGAAGCTAGGAATTTCAAGACGTACTTCGTGCATACAGTAAGTTGAATGTTGGCAAGCATGTACATTTCTTCAAACAAAGGGTACCTTTAGCTTCAAATAACACCCAAAGCAGAAACTCGAGAGAGCACATAATTGTGAAAACCCAGATTTGTGTGGAATGATCTCTCTTTCTCACTCAGCAAAACAGCTGACTGGCTTGCTACAAGAGCATTTAAAGAGTCTGATAAACTTCATGCATTCGTTTCTGCCTGTGGGATTGACGTTTGTTTACAGAGTTTCTCAAATGTAGTGTGCTTTATCAGCCTGAGCTGGAGGAAAACTTGCCCAATTAGGCTTTTCTGCAACTTCTTGCTTATGTAAAGAAAAAACAACTTTGCCTCTCTCTGCAGTTGGTCGTAATTGAGCAAATCCATTGAGCTCATGTTTAACTCCTTGGAAAGAATATGTGACCCGGCATCATAAAACAAACAAGAAGTCGCCAGGTATGGATTTTTTTAGTTGAGGACAGATTCTTAAAGAGCAGACTCTAAGTTTTGAAATGATATGTAACTCATATCCAATGGACTCCCCTAACATATCTAAATACTAGAAAGAAAGTGCACACTCTGAGAAAGTGCAAACTGAGAAAAGAGGCTCTGAAGTACAGGGTTTATTCAAGCGCTTAATCTTTACCGAGCCGTGCTAGCTGTGCAATGAAAGGGACAAAACACAGGATGTAAACCACCGGAACAACAGCAATGAAGGGACTATCAGATTAAGCTGAAATTGAGCATGTTCTATTAACACATTCTACCCATGATTAATGCCAACTTTCAAAGCAGAAGAGTTATCCTTTCAGAAGTTATTAGACTTGAAAGTGAAGAGTGTGTAAAGGATTTCAAGAAATGAAAAGGGACGCTGAGACATAACTGATCTTCTATTCTCCCCCAAAAATGGGTTGTAGAAAAACTGCTGAAAACACATTTTCCCATTCATGTTATGATCCCAAACTAAAGAATAATGTAGAAGGATAGCTCTTTCAGAAAATAGGAAAAACTCAAGATTGACTAGGTTGACCCATTTCACCTTTTTTGAGTCCTCACATGAAATCAAGGGGTGCGACTTTTTGGTCGTTTTGTGATGCACGGTCACATATGTTTACATTTATCAAAAATGCATTAGTTAGTCTCACAGAAAATAATGTATTCTTTCATCCTCAAGCAAAAAACAACTACAAAAAAACAACAAGAAACAAACAAACACAGAAATGAAAGCACACTGACAAACAATGTTTTTCCAAAATTCTAAAAATGTATTGAAGGAGAAACTAATCACACGATTCAAAATGCCTGTGGATGTGTTTGTGGTGTGTGATGTTGCATTTTTGTACTTGATCATGCAAATGTCAGTTTTCACTGTAAATAGGGCGTCTTATGCAAGCACGTGTTTAGCCGTCTGAAAATACACATCAAAGATAACATTATTAGCAGATAAACGTAAATATACTGCTAGGGTCAACATATTTGACATGTTTTTTTCGTGAACTTGTTTTGCTTTGTCCTTCTTCAGCCAAATCGGACATACTACCTGATCGATCCAGAGAGTGATGCCGTCGAGTGGTGCCAGGCCATTAAAGAGATGTACAGGCATACATATCAACAGTCTATATAACACCCTGGACCCTCTACCCTCTCGCGCCCCCATCGCCATTCAACACCAGTGCAGCAATGGCCGTGGAGGAACATTTTTAAGAAAAGCGTGCACAACAAGAATGACAGTGAGTTTAAAAGAATACTCCAGAGAAAATGATGAAGTGAAGTTGTGCTGCTGTTTCTTGATTTTTTTTTTTTTTTTGCCATAGATTCTAAGAGCAAATGTGCATCTAATACACTACATCTATGATTGGATCACAAGCATAGGACGGATAAACTCTAGCTGTACTGTGAAAGAGCAAGGAGCTGTGGATGTCAGTAGATTGAGCTTCAAGTCTGAAGTCAGAGACTAGCTTCTTCCCTTCCTTTCCTGCGCTGTGCCATCGAGGAGAAATCCTGTGGTCACCACCCCCTTCTCAAATCCTCATGGCTTACCCCTGAAGTCTTTGAGAGCTCTTGGAAAAGAGAGGGAGCTGAGGAAGAAAGAGTGAATACAAAGTTAATGTGGAGGATTACTACTCTAGTGATTATTTGAAACATTCATTTGTACCGAGAAAGTGATGACTGTTGTCTAGCATTGAGACTAGATTGATTAGAATGTAGATGCATTTGAGTGGTTTCCTTGTGAATGGTTATACACAAGTATCAACTAGACTGAGACAGCAAAAATAATATTGTTTTTCACTAGATGTTGATTAATAAATGAACTAGTATCTAGTGATTGTATAGTTCCTTCTGTAAATAATATGTACAATGGAGATGTGTATGCAATAAGGTATTGTACATTAGTCTGTGAAGAGTTTGAGAATAAGTGTAATTGTCCTTTTCTTTTTGTCTTGTTGACACAAGTCTGTAGGCAGAAGCATCTGTGTTGAGCATGCATTGCCAGTCTCGCTCAAGACTTGGCGCTTTAGTACTGAGGGGGAAACTTTAGAGCATTCGCTGTTTCAGCCACAGGCAGTTTAGTAGTGAGCAGTAGGTGGAAACTTCTGGTGTGATCGATATGCAGGTGGATATAGCTATCGTGGGCAGTGACGGTCAATTTTGATCCCTCACTGGTCAGCTCGTGCCACCATGGAGCGAACCTGCGTAATCATTCTTTTTTTTTTTTCCATTATTCTCAAGTGATGAAGGACAGGTGAATCGTGAGACCTCTAGTTGTGTAGCATTCTCCTAGTCAACGTGAAGGAAGTATTCTCATGAATTTTAGAAGAGTTTTCCTCAATTTGTTCATCTATCAAAACTGTGAACCGACTGCAAGCCACACAGTCATAACAATGTACAGTGAGTGTATGGCATAGGTGTTTTCTTTTTCTGTCCATCGTAGCAAATAATTTTCATAGCGTTTCTTGTGTGTTACATGTTTGTTGATCACATTATTAAAAAGAAGAAAAAGATATTACAAAATTTCTTCTTTTTTTTCCCCGTTTGCAGTGGCCCTGCGGAAATTTTTCTGTTGTTGCATATGGTATTTTTTCTCATTGTTAGTAATGTGCATGGGTATGAAGTAACAAATGCATTTGATTTCGATTTTTGTGTCTGTCTTGGGTATCCTTCAAATTTCTTTGGTGATGCTTTATTCAAAAAAAAAAAAAAAAAAGGTATAAAATCTTTGATGTGCATCTGAGCAACTTCCTGACAAAGGTAATCTGTATTCCCTCTTGACTTCAGTATTCTCAAAGGTGACAATTCAAACAAATGTTTTAGACACAACATGTATTGGCCTTTTAGTGGGCAGTGTTTACACTAGGAACATAAGCCCAAGCAGCCCTGTTCTAAATGTTATGGACGTGATCTGTGCTTAAGCTCTGTACAAGAGTACAGGATTACGTCATGTCTCCCCTCAAAGCTAGGCTGCATCACCGGTGCCTAGCCAATTTGCACACCAGTCTTAGGCAGCGTTGCATATTTTCAACTAGGCACTACATTGCAATATTGTAAAATCCCTGCATCGTCTTTAAACTCCTTCAGCCCAATTGGCAACATGTTTATATTCGATGTTAATAGGAGTTTAAGTCACAGGATTTGAAAGGATTAATGCACTCACCAGTTTCTGGACGGGATGTTTGGCTTTCTTGTTTTCAAAGATATAAAAAAAAAAAAATGGTCGATGCTGAATCTATGTAATATTGTGATTTTTTGATTTCATGCAAAGTCACTTCACTGTGCCATGCAACCAGTCAATGTTAAAATGACTGCTTGCCATTGAAGTCCTGTTCTAGGTTATACGCCAATAACAGTAATTATGATTGTTATATCTGGAAAATTTTCCAATATGACTTTCACAATATTATGAATATTGAGCAACTTGTTTCATTTATTTTTAATTCGACAGTACAGTTTAGCTTTAAAATTGCTACAAGAAATGTGCAAATTTGGCTCTGTAGTGATTCGTATGAGAAAATTCTACTACATGGATAAGGTCACATGCTTAAATGGCTAGCCCTCTTTATCGTGTTATATTTTCTCAGTTTAGCGACATAAGGTGTTTTAAGAAACCCGCAGCAGTGCATAATGATTGCATAATGAAAGATGAAAAATGAATATTTATGAATGATATATCTCAGGCCTCCAGTGTCTGGTAGTGGCGTAGGCGTCATCCGTGTGTCATTAAAACACCAAAATACTTGCTCAGAAGGACAAATAAGATATTGCTTGACTTTCTCCTAGGTAGAGATAAGAGTGTAGGACTTACGTTTCATATTGTTATACTGTATGTACAAACTGATAACTTACTTTATGTGATAGGGCCCAGTGCTGATGACGTAATAATCACACACCTTCATGGGACAAATGGAAAGGATGTACTGTATTCTCGATACCTTTTAAGGATGTGAACCGCCACGGTTAACTACGTGGTTATGAAATCTCTCATTAATATTTCCTTATACCTTTATAGATATGCCATCATTCTGCAGAGGATATATGCCTAATTCTCTAATTGTGTTTTTTTGTGAGCATTGTAGATGCGAAGATACAAAACTGCATGCTTTTTATCACACACCTTATAGTAGCATCATATGTTTGATAATAATGTGGAGATCTGCAATATACGGTGATGGCATCTCGTTTGATGGAAATAGCTTCTAAAAGGAGATAAACATGTATCACAGACTTCAGCACTTCTCTCAAATACACTAGATCCCAGAGCAGTTGGTTTGCAAGACATCCAAACAGAATGTCTATATATCATCAATGTTTCTATCAGTGCAGCCCAGCTATTTCCATCTCTTTATTAAAAGTATATTGACTATATGAATAAGTATCTTTGCATCCGTAGAATCCATGAGGGTGTGTGCCAGTCATAAATTCAGCTTTTGAGTGGAAGCTAGACAGTAAAATCTCATCATGTATGAACATCAGAATCTTATTAGTACTTACATGTATGAAGAGAAAAGTGAAACAGGTCGTATATGTTGTGTTAGTTGCAAAGAGTAGGTCTTGAATTCCCTTTTATTTCCTTTTGATAGAGTGTTTGCAGATCAAGATGTGTTTTTTTGTTTTTTTCTGCCATGATACTGAAATGGTGTAGGGAAGTAAAGGTATTAATCCTGTGTGAGTCTTCTGACATTCAACCTCTCATGTGGCTGCATAGAGGGGTCTTTGAGGGGAAAAAGAAAGTGAGAAGATTTCAAATTTAATCATCGGCAGTTTGAATGAGTGAAGGGCATATGTGCATCACAAACCCAACAAAAAGTAGCATGTCCTGATTTTACATGAGGACATAAAATCGGTGAAATGGGCCAACCTATTCAATCTTGAGTTGGTTTTTTTTTTTGTGTATTTTCTGCAGGAGAAATTCTTCTTCTACATTACTCTAAATTTCAGGATCGTAAAATGAATGGGAAATTGTGTTTTTAGCAATTTTTTCTTGGACAACTTTTTTTTTCTTTTTTGATACAGTTGTAGTTTGATTTTTGTGCATTTCAGAGGGCTCTTTTCATTTCATAAAAATCCTTTACACTACACTTTCGACTCTAATAACTTTTGAAAGAATAATGCTACTGCTTTAAAAGTTGGCATTGCTCATGGATAGAATGTGTTAATTGAGCATGCTGAACTTTGGTTTACTCTGACAACCCCTTCATTGTTGTTCCGTTAAAGGTATTTTACATCCTACTTTTTGTCCCATTTATTGCACAGCCAGCATAACTCGGTGAGATTAAGGGCTTGAATGAACACTGTACTTTAAGAGCCTCTTTACTCAGTAACACTTTTCCAGAGTGTGTGCTTCCTTACCAATAAAATTGGATTAGTTAGGAGAGTCCATTCAAATTGAGTTGTACATCATTTTAAAGCTTAAAGTCTGCTCTTTCAGAATCTGTTCTTGACTAAAAGATCCATGTCCGGCGACCCTTTGTTGGTTTTGTGATGCCGGGTCACATGTACATTCTGTTTTACCATCCATTCATTACTCTGTAGATAAGTGGTTTTTCTCTTTTTCACTTACTTTGAGCTGAAAAGAGCCCTTTCCAGCCTTTTGGGGATTATTTTGGCAGCTTGCTATTCTGTGACATGAGTCAGGCAGCAGGGTTTGCTCTTGACTGTGCTTTTGTTGGTACCTTTCTTCCACCCCTATGATATGAAGTCAGGACATGTCATACTGTATTCAGCTACCGGTATCTATATCTGAAGGTCTTCACCCTCCCCCCCCCCCCCCCCTTGGACACATGCACACACACATACACATTCTCATGCACATAGGCCTATGAAAAAGGCACTTGCGAATGACACAGAGTAGATTCAGTATCTGATGATGTGTGAAGACATTAGTGCAGATCTGATGAAAAGAGATTCATTATTTGACACTTAGCAAGTAAGACAGGGTTTGATTCAGGGCAGTTTTTCATGATCATTGGACTAGTTTGATGGCTGTCACCCAAATGTGGCCCAAAGATAGGTCCAAGCTGACAACTACAATAAGAAGTTTGAGTTTTGTACAGCTTGGTTGAGATTTAACTGTGTAGTTGGTCACGATTGGCATTTTCTGTCCCCACATCATGTTTTGGAACACCGTATCGGTATCACATGGAACGTTTTTTGTGTGTGACATATAGTTATTGTGTCAGTTTGTGTTCGGTATAACAGAGGATGTGTAGCAGTGGGTAATATTGTGTGAGAGTATACTCTGAAATTCAATGTTTCCCTTCAGTATGTGATTTAATTTGGTTTAAAAAAAGTGAAATGTTGTGAAATGGGTCGTGACGTAACACAATTTTTTTTCTTTCATATCTTTACATCAGTGTTAGCTGTTAACAACAGGAGAATATGTGTGTGAGTTAGCTGCTTCATGTAGTATGTAAGAGAATACAACCACTAGCACATAAGACTTAGAGCAAACTGAAATGCTTTTTTTTTTTTTTCAGTCATCGTAACTTGCGATTTCTGGTATACGGTATTGTGGCTTGTGATGATGCTGTGGATTGAATTGATGAGATAGTTGAGCCACATCCTCTGTTGTGTGTATTTATAGTTTTGTTTCATTTATTTGCTCTTTTATTTGAAAGCTCATGGGTCTTAACTCTCGTAGACTTGACACCATATGAATACTTAATGGGAGCTATGAATTGGACATGTAAGAGGGCACGAGTTGAGAGAAGTCAAAATCTAGTTTAATACTTTCATGTGCTGAGTTTGTTCATTTCCAAGCTTCATTAAAGACATCATCTTCCCATGAGATCTGTACAGGTCTTTTGGGATAGTATTTTTTTCAATTCAATTGAAAAGAAAGATTCTTCAGTGCATGAATAAATGAATGAATGAATGAATGAATATCAACATAATATATTTACAAATTTTGCCAGATCTCATTGACGGTTGTAGCCTGTGTTTGTTACGCATTTGGTCTAACAAGGAACAGGGAAAGGAAGTGGCCACTGGGTTCAAATGACGCCAAGACAGGTGCATTGAATAATCTGTTTGCATCATGCATACTGTAACCAGTGGCAACACTGCACCCATGACCTATGGCTAAGCATAGTTAATGCCCTATGTAGTGTTGATATATAATCAGCATCTGTATAGAGAGAATCTCTGTTGAAGTCTGCTTTGATAAATGTGTGGTGATCCCAATGTTCCATGTATTCTTGAATCTATGAACCAGCTAGATTATTTGTACTTGCAACAAACGAAAGAAAGTAAAGAGAAAAATGCCAGAGACCACACAAACACTGATAGAGTTACGGGCATAATATACACATTTATATTACTGTGTGATTACTACAGTTAATTGTTTCGTTTCCAAATAACAATAGGTCAGTACTTTTATAGGCAGTGTGTCTTAAAGAGCTCCTCTTGTCTTAGCTGTAGTTTGTAACTATTCTACAATATCTTTGTTCAGTGATCTGAAGAAGAATAGAACAAGTATTTATGATGTTCTTCTTGCTTGTAAAATGATGTTGGGCGTAATAGTGAACGCGATACAGCATATATTATGCCAAGCATACATCAAGTCTCTACTAGCAACTATGCCAAAAATGTGTCTCTTTCTTGCTGTCATTTTACTCGTGTCTGTTGGTGTTGTTGTTTTTACTAACCATTACCATACCAATTCTACACAGCAGCAATACTAGTTAGAGTTATTCCTGTAGTGCTGGGTATGTACTTTCTCTCGTGTTCTTGACACAAATGTGCATTGGATTGTTCATCCGCGTGTGTATCATAATCACATTATATAGTTTATACATACACTCCGTACTTCTTCGATTTAGTTGAAATAATTATGATAACATCGTTCCACTGTGATGACAGTTACATGTAGTAGAAACACTAGAGAGAGAGTGTGTGCGTATGTGTGTGTGTGTGTGTGAGTGAGTATTAGTGACTGAATATACTGATGGGAGGTAAGATATGAAGTGTGTTCTGTAGGTCAGACGCGTGTCGTCAAACAGGAATAAGAATAGAAAATAGCAGTGAAGTACGAGAATGGTTATCATGGCTTAATCATGTATTCTATATATATTGAGAAATGGAGAATTGCTGATTATGCTGTGAAGTGGTGAGATTTGATTTGACAGTTGAAGAGCATTGAGATTTCAAATTCTATTAGAAATGCCGAAAGTTGCAAAGTTCTCGAATTGTGTGCCATGTTCGTTTTCATTATTACTTCGTATACAAATTCATAGTCTTTGTTCCTTCGGGGCAAGAATATCTATTGTGTTTTCCATATATGTTCACTACACTCTTTTTAAACTGTCTGTGAAAGAGCTAAAACAAAGTGAAGCAGTACAGATTCTAATGAAGAGCATTGTCTCAAATCAGTATCTTGTGCAAAAAAAAAAGTAAGATAAAAGAGAAAATATATACAATGAGCTGTATTTTATTGAAATATTCCTGCTATGGATAGATGTGTTCATAATAATATGCAGTGAATATTGCTATATATTGTGTCTCATTCATTGCTACCCAACCGTTACAAATATAGAAGTTTCTTTTCCCCCGATTTCATTCAAAAGTTATATTACCGAGTATGCTATTTCTCCACAGGATACAGAATTCTGAATGATAGTTACCTTAGTGTTTCTGTTGAATATATTTTGTCAAAAGTGTTATGGCGTGACTACAAGTGTAGAGGTGCTGAAGAGAAGGGCGAGGAATTGATCCCAGATGGTATATAGTAGGTAGTCCTGCCCGGGTTCGGCCGACATTTTGTGATGTTGTTGTTCTTATGTGTCATCGTAGTAGTTGTAATTTAATTGAGAGAGAAATTAAGAGACATTAAGAGAGGCGAAATATTGTCACTTCACTTGTGGATCTCAAAAGGTATTATTTCACGATTCTCATTAAAAGACGATGTTTGATTTTTTACACTCAAGATAGTGATTCTAGGTTTGTGTCTGTCTCCTCTGTGTTGGGATTATTTCACTTTCTTCATCAGGAAAGCTTTTATCGACTAACACACACACACACACACACAGACAAGCAGACAGACAGACAAATAGACACACACAGACAAACAGACACACACACAACATTTTATGAAAATCATACCATGTATACAAACATCTGATATAATACACGCGTACACGGTAGAATCACACACGGACACATCCGCGCAAACGGAGTCACACAAAGCAACCGAATGATCATAATTAAATATAATCACCACATCAAGAAAGTTCTTCATCGAAGGGCGTGGCATGAAAGATTTTTCTCTAAATAATTATGTAGGCCTACTGTGTGTTATAATTATGAAATCAGTTACCCCCACACTTGAAAAATGGTAAACAGTAAACAAACCAGACAAAAGACACAGTGGTTGGACGACTTCAGCTTCTCTCCATAATAGCTGCAGGGCAATATCAATCAAAATTGCACGAATATCATTTATTGTTGCATAAACGTTATATAGTCTTACTGAGGGTAGTCCTGGGTATGTCAACTGTCAAGAAAAAAAAAATGTAATGCAGTGCATGGTGGCTCCTTACAAAGTGCTTAGCATCAGATATTACGAGACCCATATTTTGTTTGTTTTCATAATTTCGCTGCTTCTGGTTTTACCAGAGACTGGAACGGTTTCAAAAGGAAAACAATCCCCGGACATTTCGAGAAGCATACTGTCTTCCTTCTTCTTTTATACTGCCTACTGAGCCTACTGAGACGGATTGTGAAAAAAAAAAAAAAAACGCTCAAAACCCGTTTCACTCTTTACTGTGGGATATAGTCGACAGAACTATTGCAGTGTAAGGCACATAAAACTTGATGTTGTGATAAAATACTAGTGTACAACGATGAGACTGAGCTACCAAATTTTCGTATAATTATGGTCTGTTTGGTAATGACAGAAAGAGCCACATACCCTCAATGTTTCGTAAGAAAATCCTCTAAAAACACATTTTAATGTGGACACTGCGTACACATTAAGGTCATCGGGCAAATTGTAGGCACTTAATATTTTGTTCATCATATTATCAGGAATGTTGTACCAATGATATATCAAACACTTTTCTTTCTTTTTTTTTCTTTTTTTTTTTGCCGGAACCGCAATTGCCGTGCTGGCACCCTATGAAACCTAGTAAGTCCTGTAGTCAGCGAATTAATTTAAATGTATTAAAAATTAATATCAAATCAGCTCGTTCCGTTGAGACTGAAAAAAAGAAAAGAAATTAAATGATAATAGTCGTAGCAGGTATAATGGAGCATGAATCTGCATGAGTAAGTAATTACGTATTAAGCTAATTTCGCAATTGCTCATAACTTCAAACGCGAGTAGCATGACATATATGGACAGATATTTTTTAAAAAGGAAAGAAAGAAGACTTTCATGTTTTTCTGTTGTTTCAATGTCCGAACTAAAACAAGATGTCTCTGGACCTGTTTCATATGCAACAATTATTGTATTTTACAGAATTCCAGTTACCATGGCAGTCGCCAAGCAACTCCTCCCAATCAGCTATGAGCATGTAAGTCGTTGTTGACGTACCTGCAATCGGGAGGGGTGATACCTCCTTGCTTTAATCAAAATAATGCAAACCTCTGTTAGTATGACGTTCCAGATGACAATCATAAATTATTATTTACTACATTTACCAAGGACGATTTCTGTTATTCATCTTATTCATTGATGAATGCATAATTTTCATTTTTTTCAATCACCGTGGACGTACTTAGGATATAGTAATGCAAATTATAAACACACAGATAAGACGATAAAAAATAAGACAGTACAAAACACGTGCACACACACGTGCACACACACACACACACACACACACACACACACCAAATGCTGGTATTCTCTGCTCAACTTCTTGGGTAATTGTATCTCACTATGAATACAATGTTTAATGTGAATTTTGATCTGGCAGTAGGTGACGGGGTCAAATCCATTTTCAATACGGAGAGTAGTAGTAAAATTATCAGCTACAACGTGTCACACATCCCAGTAGTTTGTACAACATCAGCGGAATAACCCACTTTTCTGTTCATAATACACTGCTACGTATAACCATAATTTCAGTAAGTGCTCCCATAAATGTAAATTATACGTTGCAACGGCTATCACAGTGTATGCTTGCTGAAATTATGCTGACACGGATAGCACTGACTTTGAAAGATGGGGGAAGTGGGAGGCAAGCTTCTGATAGAATTAAAAAAAATGTTGTTTCAGAAAGAAAGCCACTTCCCCGAAAAGTAAGAGTCTACAACGTGTCTGAATTTCCTCTTGCGTATAGACATGAAGAACGTTAACTATCGAGCCAGAACAATGCTACGCCTACTCTTTCTGTTCTTGCATTAGTCACTATGTCAGCAAATGCGATGCTCTTCAAAGTACTAATTTCAGTACACTAAAAAAAAACCAACAACCAAAAAACCAAACGATTATCTTAAAAGACTGTTATGTATGAGGTGATCCTTCGTCAAGTTCCAACATGTTCCCGTTGCTCCTACCATAGTCTGTGCGGTAGTTTGTCCTAACGGGACTACCTGCCATATTCACGTTATGGTCAGAGTCCCTGGCACCAATGGAGCCAGTTTGGCCATATTCGAGACTTCTGTCTGCATGGCCCGATGTCTTTTCTCCCTTGCTGCGAGTGTCAGTTCTGGTATCTGACGCTGCACTGTCTAAGCCTAAATTCCACTGCTCCAGTTGGGCAAAGACATCGTCACCAGGGTCGTCCCCTTCTTCGGGGAATCCACTTTGAGGATGCGCTTCAGTCTTTCTCCACGGCACTGTCTCATCTTTCTGTCCTCCACTGACACGATTGTCACCATCGTCGTTAAGGCCACCAAGAGCAATCTCCTTTGTAGATTGCCCATTCCTCAAAAGGTTAGCATTCCCCATGATAAGGTCATCCTTGGCCTCCGCTACGGACGCCGTCTTCGATTTCCCGCCATCGTTAGCGTCTAGTCCCTTATTGATTTCTGCGGTCACTGGCTTTAGATTACTAAAGGCTACTTGTTTCGATGCTGTATCGCTAGTTTTTCCTCCATTGCCAATTAGACCAGGGCTGGCGGTAGCCATCTTAGATTGTGAATCAATCCTGGGCTTCTCACCAGCCCTGTTCTCTCTGCCAGGCCCAGCCATGTCTGCCGCATCATCGTGTAGCTTTTCATCGTTCTCCTCCCCTTCGTTTTCAACGTCGAACAGCTTCTTCAGCTTGTTGGCTTCTGGCATGAACAGAAACTTTGGGTCGAAGAGTTCCTCCTTGTTGATGTTGCTGAAGGTCTTCTTCCGGGCGCCCCCGGGACAGACGTCGGTCACGATAGTGACCTCGCCCTTTGTCTCCAGCTCCTGTAACTTTCTGAACTCGCTGCGGATGTTGTGAACGTCGTTGTTGTACTCGTACTCGACGTCCTCGTAGTAATGGTGCGCCACGTGATTGCCGAGTTCGTCCTGATTGGATGGGTGGAAGCCGTAGAGGGTCACGTGATTGCAGAAAGTTTTGGCGATGACGTACGCATTGAAGCCGGTGGTGGCGAAGTGCGTCAAGCCGTAGAACCTGCAGTAATGATATGAATCATGTGGGTCAATAGTGTCTCCATACACGTTTTCCTATCTGCTACTTATTAATGATCTATTATATATTTTACTTTACCAATAAAGCACACAATACAGGGACACTATGATCGAATGTATCATATTTAGCACAATTTTTCAAATATCTACACATTTTACCATTCTATGTTTTTCTATAATTAAACCCTAAACTGTTGTATTCATACGAAATAACACCCTATTTCTAGACGATTCCTGATAGGATGTGACGCGTTTTCACTTATGTCTCTGAACACAAGGAAAAAACGAAAACCCCAATGGCCATCGGCAAATGTAAACAGTTGGAATCATGGTTCGATATTTTCTACTTTCAAATATACCATTATGGAGGGCAATTATACGCATTATCCCCGCAAGTGATAAATAATAATTTCTTTATACCCAGCGTCTTCTTATCACATGCTACAGCACACGGCAGGTATACACCAACTGGCACAGAAAGTACTGCTCTACTACTCTACCTGACTTCGGAAAGACTTTTATTTACTGATCAGCCCTGTGAAACAAAATGAATTGATGTCTCCTCGCTATTGGAACGCTGTACCACCTAAAAATTACATTTTGATTTTGTTGTTTCAATGTTTCATTTCTTTCTCTCTTTTTTTTGAGGGGGATGGGGCCTGGGGTGTTTTGTTGATGCTAGAGTGGTTGATATTGTTCCCTGCTTGAATTGTCAGCAATTGTATATTACTTGTATAAACTTTATGTTTGTACGAATGAGTATGTGTGTATATGTTTTCAGAAAAACGTTCAAAGTCTCACTTCTCGACAGATACAGATCGCCAACTGTATGCCAGTCGGATGGGCAACCGGTAAAGATCCTGCAGCACATGGGCGACGTTCCTCAGGTAGATGCTGCTATTTCTCTGCAGTGTCGACTTCGAGTACCACAGCACGGAGTCATTGAGATACGTCGCCCTGTCGACGTAGGTGCGGTGCCATTTGTCGTCTGGGTGAGTTAGCGTCAAGTTCTTGTGCATATAGAACAGCGTCTCGAAGTTGAGAACCGTCAGGTTTGCGCGCGTTCCCACGTCCGCCTCATATCCTTGTATGGGTGCCATGTTGGCACGTATGATGAACTCGTGCTTGTCAATCGTTCGGCCGCAGTTCGCGCCGTTCAGTATGCCGCTGTTGCCGACGACGGCGCAGTCGTTGCGGCGGCTGAGCGTCGAGACCCTGGGCCAGTAGTGGTCGACGGGGCAGTTGATGTCGAAGTAGCGACCCGACAGGACCTCCATGGCGTAGCTGCCAAGGTTGATGCTTGGATGGGTGTTCTGTGAAAAGCTCATTTCGTGGGAGGAGACATTCTGGTCGTAAACGAGTACGGCTGTCCTTCGTAAGTAGCAATCTTGGCTCGAGTCGCTGGTGGGAGAGGATTAAAAGAATAGAGAGAATGAAACAGACAACGTGTTTTTGTTTGTTTGTTTGTGTTTGTGTGTGTGTTGTTGTTGTTGACATTTGAAATGCTGACCACGTATCCACATGATTGGAGTTAAGTTTTAATACGATTCGTGCTGTTCAAATACTGTCACTTCAACATGAATCGTGGACATCAAGGCGAGCATTCGCAAGTTGTGTCGTTCGGAGATAAATTGGATTCCTCAGGGGCTCTTTAAATACATGATTAATAACATGAATATACAATTATTAAAATATTTTTACGTGTACTGACAAATTGCTCCTCCCATCTGTTGTGGAGTCTTGATTTTATTTTATTTTATTTTATTTTATTTTATTTTATTTGATTTGATTTGATTTGATTTATTTTCCGTATGGCATCATTTACAATTGTTTCTATAATTGTCAATGTAATCAAACATTATTCAAATATGATACTCATTATAGCTAGTTTTTACAATTTCAACAAATTTTATTACACATACATCTGTGACATAATTACAGTACATGTGTTATGAATTACCAAACAGAACGGTCGCCAATAATAAGCTATAAGCTTGACCCTTTGGCAACCGATGATACAATACGTTAATTGGTTTTATTTTGTTACTTACCTCTGAAGGTTAATCAACTATATATTATCTAAATCAGAAATTAAATGCGGAAATTAATGTGGAAAAAACATGGGAAGCCGGTAAGGTACTTGACCCAAACATATATACATGAGGTTCTACAAAGCAAATTCCAGTAAACTTATTGAAGGAAAGCTTTACCTGTTGCAAAACTTGAAGCATTCTCGCGTGAGATGGACTTCAGACAGAAGGACGTAACAGGCAACAAATCCAAATAGGAAGACACACATTTTCATCATCGACGTTTTTCCCGCCATGGTAAGGATGTTATATTTCAATACTTTCCGCAGAAGAAATTGTATTCATCACTGTAAAGGAAATAGGGAGAGCAATGTCAATGCCATTCTGAAATACTCAAATTTTCAATAGCACACAAATATAATCGCTGCAACAAGTGCCAATCATACTAATTGGCTTTTCCCGTTCAAAATTATAGAATATAACGACATGCATGTATTTAACTTTAGATGATTAGATTGTTTTATACCATCTGTACTTGGAAATATAGCATCGATTTGTGACCTTTACAAAATATTATAATGGAACGAAAAAAAAAATGTTTTCTTGTGTAGTAATTTTGGAGTGCATTACAATCGTTTCGTTGAGTAGCACTTCCTTGCTAAGCTTTAAACAACAACGTAAAATTGCTTGATGATTATGCTAAGTAACTGGACTTCATAATTACAGAATACACTCAATCTTTTCGAGATACATTTGTATTACTGTTTGTTCTCACAATATATAAGCTTTGATGTCAAAATTAAGTTTTGATACAGTAATAAGGTTTAATATCACAAAAAGGTGCAATGTCACAACATGGTTTGATTAAACGATAAGGCTTGGCCATGAAGCAAGACTTAAATCATAGCATCTGGACTTGCTGTTAAATTCCGAGAACAGTTTCATGTCCGATCCTGGGACGCTATCAGCTTGTCTAAGTTTGTGGGTGAAAAACGTCGAGGTGATGGAGCGTCCAGGATTAGACGTGAAATCGTTCTCGGAATTAACCAGCAAGTGCAGATCATGCAGCAATTTAATCATTGTTTCTTAATTGAATCTCACCTGGATGAATGAAAACTTATATCAATTGAATAAGGCTTGATGTAACAATATGGTCTGATATCACGATATAGTACATCATACGATCAGGTTTGATATTACAATAAAGTTTGATACCACAATAGGGTTAATATCTTAATTAGGTTTGATATCATAAAAATTTCAAATAACTGTGCTTTATTTAAGTCCCTCACAACATTCACTGATATATAAACCTGCTTCAGTTTTGTGTAACTGATACATGTTCAGTTTTGTATACATTAACTGATACATGTACACGTTCCCACGTGTAATATGTGTAAGTGGTGACTGTGAATAATAACTTGAGTAAAAAAGACTGAAATTGAAACTGAGACGATTGATATGACAATAAGGTTAGAATGTCACACTGTTCAAAGGTTTGAGGTCATAATAAGGTTTGAGGTCATAATAAGGTTTGACGTCACAGGAAGGTTTGATATCATAGAAAAGGCATCCAACTTACAGTGGATTTTTTCACTACACTAAGACTCCTACCTGTAAATATTTTTTTTTCATAATTCGCTAATCAGATGACACTTCGGTGGTAATTGCAATGTGTTGATTGAATTTTCTCTTGGAGAAGCAGATAATTTTACCTTATATTATTTGAAATTTTAGGGGAAAACAAACACGTTTAATAATGGTCTTCAGCTTTTTTTTTTTATATAGTAGCAGTCCTTATAGTTACATTTCATAACAACGTTCTTTCGTTTTGCAGCTGTTTCTGTCATTGATTAAGTACATGCAATATGTGAGAAAAAAGCACACACATACACTACAGTTAAACTCGCCTAAGTCGACATCGCATATGTCGAATAATCGCGCAAGTCGATGATTTTAAAAAGTCCCGATTTTTCCCCATTGACTTACGTGTAATAATTCACTCACAAGTCGAATTTTGTAAGTCGAATACTCGCCTAAGTCGATGAAATTCCAAGAACACTTTCACGGAAAAACCATTAAATTCACTGTGCCTAAGTCGAATAAGATTTTATTGTGCAATAAATCACTGTCAAAATCACGAGACGCCAGTTTTTGTTTACATAAGAACTAGCCCGACCAGACAGGTGACAAAAAATGATCTAAAGTATCAAAATTCAAAGCGATCGCATGCGATTGTTGAACTCTCTTCGTGTTTGGAGGTCCGCTTGCTGGTAGCGGGTACAGCCCTGTCGCGCTAGCGCTACGTACGTACGCACAGCGCGACTGGGCTGTGTATAGTCTGTGTATGTTTGCAGTCTGCGCTGTGCAGTGGATGGATGAAGCTGCTGAGTTTTCAAAGCGGAAAGTAGGGGGAAAGTTACGGGCACAGGTAAATCAGAAGTACACCTCTACACGCATTTCAAGCCACGGTATGGTAAACTGGAATCAATCACTGCTCAAATATCGTTCATATTCACTTCCCCAAGGTTTAACGAGGGTGTAAAGTAATCCGACCTGTGCCAATGCTAATGCACTGTCCATGCAAAGTAAGCCGTTGCCCTGCCGGGCGACCCGTGCTGCGGCACACCTCTCCAGCTCTCGGCTCCAGAGTAGACAACATACATGTACATTATACATAATGTACGTGTGGTGCGACTGTTGTTAAGTCGATTTTTTTCGACTTACGCACAAGTCGAAACTCGCCTAAGTCGATGTGTTTTGCTCAGTCCCGAGAAGATCGACTTAATGCGAGTTTAACTTTATTGCACAATCAAACCAGGGCATCGTCTCATTTTACACGCTATCAAATGGTGAAATTAAGCCTCATAGAGTAAATAAAAGAATTTGCTTTGGCTGTAATGTGTGTTCATAGATACAAGTGTAGGTCTCACTTATATGCATATAGTTATATCTATATTCGTTATTCTGCATATATCTATTTACATACTTAATCAATATGCACCTGTTTGTGCTGCTTGAATCTTACGAACAGCGAACTGACAACGATGGTCAATAGAATACACTGTACTTACATTATGGGATGTACTTGAATGGCTCGAGAAGCGAACAACGATGATTCTCGCTCTTGTTAAATCGATCAGGTCTTAAACGAGGTATCCCTCGAGTCAGGAAGCTCTTGCATTAAACTATCCCCGTTGTATATTGAATTCTTTTCCACTTCGAATCCATGTAGCCATGTCAGAAGCTCCAAGAACATACAGAATAAACGCGACTATATCGCTCGCATGAAAACACAGTTGATGAAACAGGTTCACGGTGCATGTACAAGCAAAAGGGTAAATTGCTTGTTCAGAGATCCCATATCACGGTCAACCCTGAACTGAATTGTTCAATGGCACCCTTTCTGGAACTCTGCATAGTTTTATTCTTAATCGCAATTCCTGCTATGAATAACCACCATTTTTCATTACTGTTGGTCTGTATTATCTACGTGCAGGTGGTAAGCAATGTCATGCAAGCAAGGCGTCTTCATTGGTGAGTCATATACATCTTTTTAATGTTTTCTTATTTCATTTTACGCGCAAACGTTCGTGCGCTGGGGCAGCACGGCACGACGCACTGTTCAAATTTGTTCGAGTCGTCTGGTGCAGTTAATGATTAATCCGAATTGAAGTGTCAAAGCATTCAACTGATACGGAAATCTCGATTCGCAATACAGCACTATCTGGTCAAAGTTCTGGTTTGTGTATGTGCAAATGTGTGTGTGTGTACGAGCGCGCGCATTGACCAACCGACTTCGAAAAAAAAAATACTTTTTTGTATACTACAAACTTTTTGTTGTTTTATAGCCGGAATATAGGCCTACTTCAAACACTTAGCGAACCACAATATATTTAAACGTCATATATAATAACCGTAGCTGTACACGTCACCGGATACACTATGTATCGCTCTTTATTTCGCTCACTTTAATAGACAGGTGTATGTAGAAATTATATATATATATTTATGTATACATATTATTTATATATATATATATATGTATATATTTATATATATACATATTATATATATATATACATATTATATATATACATATATATATATATACATAATCATATATAAACTTTTATACTACAAGACTTAATATTATTTTTTTTTTTTACCGGAACATACTTCAAAGACTTAGCGGTCCATTAGATATTTTACGTCATTTTTATGTAATATACAAGTATAAACGTAGCTGTATACGTCACCCGATATTGAAATGATGTATATGTAAATATATAAATATAAATATACATATACATATTTTTTCCACTTTTTTCCCATGATAAAAAGAGCAATCGACTTGCCTCTTTCAAAAGGCAGGGGAATAATATTACCCTAATCATACGTCAGTGACAAGTCGAGTGAGTGTGTACTTTATAAAAAAAAAAAAAAAAAAACGAAATCTTATGGAATTCTCTTTAAATTGTCTTTGTGACATAACAACTGAAGTAATTTTCTCATCCAGCAGTGACTGCACAAGAACTTAAACAATTCCTAACTTTTTAACTCTGACTGTCCGTTTTGTGTGCTGCAATCCACTCCACTCATTACTCCCAACGTGACACTTTTTCGTATTCTCTTGTGCGAGATCTAATATCTGTCGGAAGAGACTTCATTGACCATTACACAAAATAATAATGTGTAGCGCTTGAAGACAATGCAATTTATTTAAATCAACTCGATCTGCTAAATGTACATAAGCAAACAACAAGTTTCTTTTTATAAGCAACAAAACATTAAATCACCAACAGCCAAATTCAGACTTGATATTAGGGCAAATGTAAAATGAATATCGGAACCGCAAACATTCACAACAGTATTTTTCTGAAGGTCCTAACTACATTGAAAGACAATACAGAGCATCATGAATATTATTGCAAAGAAGCGTGCTTCCATCAAAATTAAATGCATTTCGATATTGCCTTTAGTCACCCTATGCTACTCATGACACACAAAACACAGACCATAAAGCATAGCATCATCCGTACATAACATGCCATGTGATACACTTGAGGTGGAAACTTCATGAAAAAAGCGTTAGTCTATATACTAAGCACCAAAATATGGGAGTTTGAGGAAGATATCAAATATCAGGCTCTATTTAATGTGCATAGAGAAAATTGGTAAATACATTCAATGAGTAAATGATTCATAATCGGTTCGTGTCACTGATACCAAACCCTAAAATCAACCACAAATCAACTTGTACTAAATTCACTATAGAACAAGGGAAATCACTGAAGCTGGAGTTACTTGGCATTTTATTATAGCAATACGGTTTGTGATTGGTCGATCTAACATCACGTAACATGCATTATTCTCATTGAAGTGTCAAAGTCATGCACTATTAGCTGATATCTGCACGTGCAGCCCCGCCACAACAGTCAATGTTCTATCATTACAAGATACATGTACTGTAATGTCAAACAATGTGCATGAGCCCGTAACAAACGCAATTTTATTTCGCTAGACATTCAGGCTGGGTGAATTGGAATAAACTAGCTAATCGGTGGAATCATTTCTTTATTGTCATAATTCTCAAATCAAGATATATACATATATAAAGATACATCAAGAAGAAATTGATGAAATTTCAGACTCATACTCCCTTCTCACTATATGGCCAACGTTATTGAAACAAGACATATACACCACAGGACGTCTGCAGAATGATTTTGGGCAAGCAAATTCACAGCACTGCGTCAGCAATCTTATACATGACATTTAGAATGCACAAAACTAAGACTTCTTTACACTATTACCTAGGTTTATCGTGTACCACAGTGTATGTTGTAAGACACGACTGTTTTCAATTCTGCCGGCCAATTTCAGATCACTGAGAAAAATACACTTCTTTATTTGACAGGCTCTTTCACATCGTAACAAACTGAAACAAGAATGACAGTTACAGTCACACGGCAGCACCATGAAGGATGTTGAGGCCTCGTGGATCTCCAGCTGGAATCTAGGTGAGGGCTGATTGGTTGAAAATTTAGACTAGTTAACCTCTGAGAACATCTGTCTTTGTGTCGTCTTGTTTTGGTCAAAGAAATTAAGCACACAGTTATATCTACTCTTCATAAGAAGTATATAATAAATTGTAATTATGATAGGTTAGTTACACCATGGACCCTACGTAGGGTAGGGTCCATGGTAACACCTTGTAAGGGAATAGATGCCCGTGGTTATGACAGAAGCCTCGTTTTCTTCTTCCGGTGGTAACTGTCGTTCTTTGCATGACGTTTTCAACTACATGAGGCTCGCTATCAACAGAGAACAGCAAATCAAAGCACAGCCTGAGCAGAACAGAAAACCTGGGCCTCCCAATAACCTGTCCAACATCCCGCCATCTACGTTAAATCGACAATCCCATTCTCCTCCTCCGCGGCTGTTGACGCTTTTACATTTTGGGTCGGCAAGCCGCCGCACAGTGGACAGAGTGATTCCGTGCATCAACCTGCTCGCGCTCTCGATGACCCGTTCCCGCGCGTTCTTCTGTGCATGAGGACCAACGAGACGGTAGCTCTGTGGTAGTGCTGGTCCGAAGTAGTGATGCAGGGCCAGGACCGGGTCGCAGAAGACCAGGTCCAGGAAGGACGGTAGGGCATTCATGCTCTTTGCCAACATGTCCTGGTACTCCACGGTGGATGCCTGGCAGAGGAAAAAGTCAAGGGAAAAAAATTCATCATTAAGTTCAAGCCAATCACAACGTAGAGCTTAGTTTAAAAATGTTCTGCACTTTTTTGTGAAAAGTACACATTCCCTCGACTTGTTACTGACATATTATGTTAAAGGTAAATATTATTATTCCATCTGCTTTTTCATTTCTGCTAGAAATTTATGATACTGAAAGTGATATGTTTATTTTTGTATTTGTACTTCCTTTACATTGATCGTTCTTCATCTATGTGACGTCACAAACTGTAGTTTTCTTCTCATCCAGCGATGGCTGCATCAAAACTGTAAAAATTCATAACTTTTGAACGGATTGTCCGCTTGTCCTCTGTTTTCACTGATGTCTTCTACTATGATAAATGTATTGCTGCATTTACTCAATCCACATTGTGTATTTGGGTTTCATTCCCATTTATCTGAAATTCCCCTTTAAGAAAGTTGTCAGGCAATAAAACCCTCATTTTCCATAGTCAGTTGGTGTAGGTGAAGTAAATATCTTAGATTTCCAAAAACATAATTTTCGTTAGTTTACATCATGTCCTACTTTACCAATGGTGAAACTCTTACGACTTTCACTTTTGTAATACGATTTCAGGCTGTTTTCTAACTTGGGGTTGCATATTAATTATGTTTTCACTCACTCGTGGACGAAAGAGTTGGTAGCGTTTGTAGCCCTGGTCCCTCGTCGTCTGTATATCGGCAAGCATGGTCTCCAAGCTGGGCAGGGCGATGTTACCCTTGAACAACTGCGTGGACCAGCGTGCCTGCAGTTCGGCCATCGGGCCCGTCCCGCCGCGACACTCCACAAAGCCAATGACGGTCAGGGTTCGGTGCTTTAGGCGGGGTGGCAGAACATGCATAAACAGCTCTAGTTTACCTAGATCGTCTGAGAGAAAAACAAAGCAAAACAGACCAAAACATATAGAATCAATAAATATGAAACTACAGTAATTCATGAAAAACTGTCTTAGCTGTTTTAACAAGAATGGTTGAATAAACTTGGTGCGATAATTTGCCAATAAGCCAGTTCGGGGTTCCACTTTGAGCATGAGCAGAAAAAGGTCATCAGTACCGGCAGAGCATGTTGGTTTTAAACATCTGTGATGTAATGATTATTCAAGTGATCATTATGAGTGATGCTTGCAAACACATCCACCTGACAGCAAAAGCGGTATTTGACAATATCAATAGAAAAAGATTGTTAATACATTAAATGCGAAATAATGAAAGGGATGCTTTCCAAACTAGTGCTAACTGCTGGATCATTCTGGTCACCTGGTCTACGCAAGTTCATTCTTTGTTTGAACATGACTGATGAATTCCATAAATTGTTACGTCGGGTAAGCTGAAATACCTTCTCTCGCTTGAAAACTCGTGGAGTGCCTAATCAACTGAGAAAGCAGAAAGGTCATTTGTACCGATGTGCTCATGAGCTAGCCCCGAACTGGCTTATTACGACAAACCAATTAAAGAAAGGGCGCAAATTTTCCGATTGCAATAATCATCATGCGACTGCCAACACAGTTCTACCTCGGCGTAACGCAATCCTCTGGTACACTGAATTACCGGTCCGAGTAAAAAGAGTCATGAAGGTAACTAAAGACCCCGTCATACTATAGCGTATAAATCAGTGAATGCCTAGCGGATACCATTTGAGGGGCAAAATTTTGCAAAGTCCAGATACGCTCGAATCCGCTCGTGAATTCGAGCAAAATGTGGTTTGCGAACGTTCGCCTAACAAATGATAAGCATACGCTAACCGTGTTACGAGCGGATGAAGTGACGAATGAAAGCGAATGCGTACAGGCCATCCAACGGATGCTGAGCGGACAAACCGTATGACCAGCAAATGCCTAAAGCCCCCGTCACACTAGAGCGTATCTAGCCAACGAATGCCCAGCGGATCCGAAAATTTGGAGATACGCTCACATCCGTTGCTCATCGTTCGTGACCCGCTTGGCGTTCGCTGTATCCGCTAGCTGTTCGCAGAGATTCGCAGAGATCCGCCGGAGACAAATTTTGATTTTGGACATGTCCAAAATCTTGAGCGGATGACGAACGGAATGACAATGCGCTTTGTGGTCGCTTAGCGCCCGCTGATCGAAAGTTGTGGTCGCTCTGCGTTCGTTTCTCATTCGTTCGCCGTTCGTCCAAATTCGCACAGCAAATCCGGACAGCACAGGTAGCATTTATCAGTTGGTCATCAGAAATGGAGGACGCTCAGAGATTTCAGATGCAATATCTTCTAGCTGCTCATCAACATGAGTATGACCTAAACCAGCTGGCAATCGCCAAATACATCCAAGACAAGAGAAAACGGAGGAGAGGAAAACATCGAAGAACGATGTGGACCAGGGCTTGGATCCGAAGACGAGGGCAGTTCGGGTTGTATAATCAGCTTCTCATCGAACTTCCGGGATATTAAAGTCCAGGCGTTTGCCTCTGGCTTTTTTTTTCCCTGAAGGTCCAGGCTAGGAACAGTTGGAGGCACCAGACGTAATGGAGGATGTTGGACTCCCCACATCATCGTCAACGTGATCATCAGAAGGAACACAGGAATCTTGAGGACTGTCGACGGTAATGACATCAGCAGCACTTGGTGGTGACTTCTCCTTCCTTCTTTTGGGGGCCATTCTCACAATCACAACGTCAGAGACTCCAACTCTCCCGTTTTCGACGGGAGATCTCCCGCCGAAAACCCATTTTTGCAAAATCTCCCGTTCTCCCGTTTGAGATTTAATTTCTCCCGCCCTGGCTCTTTGTCTCCCGTTGGAAAGGATTTCTTACTTATTTCTATCGTGTGTTGAAAAAATAAGCCTTAGATAGCACAAGAGAGCATCTAGAACCCTAGGAACTTCGCGCTTCGCACACATCAAGTTGGAGTCTCCCGTTTGCTAGGGGTTTCAGGCGGGAGAATCTCCAGATCAGAAGGTGCTTTGGGTTGGAGTCTCTGCAACTTTACTCGACACTGTCACTACTCAAAATGATTTGGGAAAATGTGCTCAGTTGAGATCCGTCACGTGACTGCCGCAGTATCGCTCTGCATATGTTGGGCATTCGCTCCTCATTCGCTTTGTCCGCTCAGCATCCGCTGGACGGACTGTACGCATTCGCTTTCATTCGCTACTTAATCCGCTCGTAACACGGTTATCATATGCTCATCATTCGTTAGGCGAACGTTCGAAAACGACGTTTTGCTTGCGGATTCGAGCGGATTCGAGCGTATCTGCACTTTGCCAAATTTTGCCCATCCGCTAGGCATTCGCTGATTTATACGCTGTAGTGTGACGGGGGCTTAACATATTATGCAAAGCGATACTGCGGCAATCACGCGACGGATCTCGACTGACGCACACTTCACCAAATCCTTTTGAGCAGAACTTAAAGTCGAACGCTTTTTTTTTCTTTTTTTGTGACAGTCATCTTTCTCTTGTTGTCCTTATGACTCGCTAAGCTAACACAATTCATGAGTGGACAATCAAGTTCTCGTCTGCTTCTCTTGCTCTTTCTGTTTAAGCATTTTGAAGGGTGTGTCATGTAATGTGTTATAATTTTAACTTGATTGTGATATTTAGCTCGATCGGGCATATTCGTCTAAATTTTGTGTTGGTTTTGGCTCATACATATTATTTGGGATTTCTGGATGTTCATGGAGAGTGATTGGGCGAATCATCAAAGATCATCAAAACAAATACTATACTGAACAGAAAAAATAAGGGTCTCCTCACGACAGTCCTCTCTTCATCTCATCTCTTCCAGCATGCTTGTTCGCGTTCTGTATCGTACATAAAAAGGTGGGCCATACTGATCAATTACAGGAAATAAAACTCACCAGCAGCACCAATAACAATGGAAAAATCACAGTAACATTGTCGATACATGTAGGTGTAATGTTGTATTGCACAAAATGTGCGTCGGAGATTCAATGTTTTTAGGGCTTAGAGTCAATATATCAAAATTTATCTTTGAGATACCATGCATAGCTTTATCAATAACATCGATACACAATGCATAGAAGGTGAAGTCCTTTAACCACGGTCAAGTATTAAATTCACCAGTTAATATCAAACATCTTATGATAACGGGAGTCGAACTTTCACAATTCTCAATTTCCATGCAGAGATACCCATGCACTACAGGTTTTATACTTTTATAGCAGCGGTATAGAATAATGCTATCGATGGCAGACACTGCAGGTGCTGTTATTATTCATTTATTACTTAAAGCCAGAATACGTATAGTAAAATGTCATGTGAGCTATGAATATATGTTTTTTTTTTTTTCTGCGGATGTGAGCCTATCTCCAAATTTTCGAATCCGTTGGGCATTCGTTGGCTAAATCCGCTCTAGTGTGACGGGGGCTTAAAACGCAATTTGAGTTTAGAAGACCGTATTGATTGAACTAGGGAGGTGTAAAAAACAGGAGAGACAACTCCTGCTCTCCTTTGAAGGATGCGCGGCACCGCCGAGAAGTTATGCGCTTAAAGGGGCATTCCAGACGATTTTCATAATTTCACATCATGTAGTACATAAATCAACAGCTTCATGTATAGATTTGTAAAATTTATTGTGGTTCTTGAGCAGAGAAAAAGTACTTTCAAAAACCTTAAACAAATTACACTGAACAAAGATAATGACATAGGAGCCTCACATATCTCAGAAATGTCGCAGTGTCATTCCATTACAATACCGCATGCTTGCAAGCTCACCTGTGTGTAATCTATGCATGCCTTCTTCTTTTGTGCTGCTTCCTTGAGCCACATCTCATGCATTCTTATGGTGAGGCTGCCATGTCATCATCCTTGTTCATTGCAATTTGTTATAAACTTCGAAAACATTCGTATTTTTCATCCCAATCATTATAAATCCTGAAACTCTGTACCCAGTATAAATAATTTATATATGTTCAAATGTAAAAATTTGAAAATCATCCGGAGGTCTCCTTTAACTACAGGTGGAAATCAGGTGCTTTGACAAAAGAGAGCATCAATAATCGGGACTAGCGCTCTCACATCTAGAAATACTTGCCCCTACTGCATTTCGCTCTCTCTCTTTCAATGTGATGGCAACAATGAATTTGTGTACCTTGAATTGGAGCAGCGAATCAAAATGCAGTGTAAAACTGACAATTTTAACAGCAAATAGTTTAAAAGCACGCTGGAGCACGCTTTAGCGGAGTACTTTATTTGAAAGATCAAAATATTCCAGATTAAAGGATAGAAAACCAACATGCGGAAATGTGCGCATTATAGAAAAAAAAATATTAGGTTTTTAAGAGTGCCTAATTTTCATTTCATTTCGATTTGCGCAGTACGAAGAAACTAGAAATACATGTTTATAATACTGAATTCTTTCCTAAACTACTCTTAATCAATTCGAGTATTCGATTAAAAATTTTACGGGGAAATAAAGCTTGTAATTCAACGAAAGTTGAAATGCGTTTTTCGTCTCCGAACTTCGCCTTGCAACAGCCGTGCCTTCGCCTCAGCCGTACAGAGCATGACTTCAAAGCGTATAGTGGAATGCTAGACATCCCATTGTAACGCTTTGAACCCAAACATGTGTTTGCATGAATTACGAGGGAGTTGTCTCTCCTTTTCTTACACCTCACTGATTGAACGACGTTACTCTTCAGGATTTGATGGTCTGTCTGTCACGCATTGTTAAAACCGTTCTGCTCAGATAGTCTCAACAAAAGAGCTTTAACGCGCGAACTGGTCGTGAAGGCCTTTTCATGATTAATCTTACCTGACACATGTCGGCCATACACATACAGATATAAACGTGTAATCGAACACTATACAGATAAGTCCGTATAACACAGAAGAGCAAGGGGACTATTAAAGTAGCTCACGACATCTTGAAATTGGAAATGTGTTGATTTTGGTTTGTTTGTCTCTTAGTTTTGCTTGTTTTCTGATGTTAACTTCAGAAATGCAAGATTCGAAAGTATAAGGTCCTGTCCAGCACTCGATTTCCTACTTTTCTTGAATGTCCAAACAGCCGGAGTTCATACTAAATGGGGCCTGTACGACCACATGTTTTGAAATGCTGTGGGCGAGACGTTACGCTTTCGGATTTGATGGTCACCCCAGGGAGGTGGAAGACTTCCACTCCCTGGTCACCCTGTCACTCGTTTTTGATCCCCCTCGTGGCGGGTAGACCTACCTATACTTTTCGTTTTTATTACTTTGGACAGCGTCATTGTTTTGTTTTGTTGTTTTGTTTTTGTCACAGAGTGAAACGTTAATGTTTGAAGAAGTAGTGACTTATCGATATAATTATTATTTTTAAAAAGATGAAGCGAAAGTAGTTAAAGCGATGGCATCATCTCATTCATCGTGTAAAATGTGATTGCGACCGAAATCTGTTTCACGTCCATGTGAAGAACATAATGTGAACAGCGAAATTCCGAATCCCCTCGAATATTTTGAACTGTTTTGATTGTTTGATCATCTGCTCGATCAATACGAGTCCACTCGATCACATTCATAGAACAGAGTAAAGATCTATGGAAGGAGACGGTGAAGAGAAGCGGAGAAAGAGCATAATACATGTCCGCGCGGTTCAAACATTAGGGAGCTTTAGATTTGCGGCGCGGACGTTTTCGACAACGCTTGAGCTGGACGTTCTCCTCTTCAGTGCGCCGTGTTGAAATTCCAAAGCAGCTTTCGACTACGCCGAGACGCAACCTATAAAAAATGAAATGGTACCCCTCTACGACAGGCGCATAAAAGTAGCTCTCTACGTCGTGAATTGAGCGGACGTAAAAATAGCACAGAACGCGTAGTGAAAACTCAGACGACGCGAGCTTAAGTAGATCGACTTTGATGCGAGATTCTGCGCATGCTCAGAACATCCCCCCCCCCCCCCCAATCCCCGCTGAACGTCCCCGTTGGGTAAATCTAAAGCTCCCTACTTACCAGCGATGATGTTGTTGTCGATGAACGTCGCTTCGAATTGGAAACCGGTGGCGAAGATGACGCAGTCTACTTCCTCCGCCCGAGACCCGTCATCGAAGACAACGGTCGAACCGTCGAAGCGCTGAATCTGACCTTTGACCTTGACAGCGCCAGACATGACCTTCATGGGCAGGGTGTCGTTGATCATGACGCTGCTGTTGTAGGGATGTCTGGTGCTGAGAAGTCCCAGTCCCCTATCACAATGTTTTAAGATGATAATTAAAATGAGAATAGTTGATGTGGCAGAGTAGCAGCATAATGAAGATTGCTGATGTTAATAACACCTGTTCATACATGATATCCTTATCGTATAATCGTCGTAACTCAACTGTGTGTGTGTTTTTTGTTTTTTGGGTTTTTTTTTTTTTTCTTGTGAACACAAAGTGGAAATAAATTCAAAATAATCAATCAATCAATCAATCAATCAATCAATCAATCAATCAATCAATGTTCCTCGGCCACAGTGATGTACATACGCAGAAGCCTTAAGGTTTTAAAGCTTTAGAACAAATTGATATTTTCAAGCGTTCCCCTCCCCCTTCCAGATCCCTTTCGGTAAAGATAAAAACATTCTTATGCTACATAAACAGAACTATTGAGAAGCTTTGTCATCTAGTTGTGTTATAAAAAGTACACTAAGGGGATGAAGAGCAAAATGACTTTCTTTTAAGAACAAGAACGCAGCTTGAAGACGTGAGAGACGTGCATACCTTTCAATAGGCGTTTTCACATCAGCCCGATGTTTCGAAAAAGCGCGCTATTTTCTGACTGAAATTAACCCGATCACGAAATAGCGCGCTATTTGATAATGTGAATACTGATTAGCGCGCTGATTTTATTGCTTATTGTTTATTTTATTGCTCTGATCGAGAATATTTCCGAAATAGCGGGACAATTTGCGAATTAGTATGCTATTTGATAATGTGAAATCGCCTCAAGAAATTAGCGCGATGCATCCCATCATGCCTATATATAGCGTGTTCCTTCTCTTCACAAATTCGAAGAATCGTTCACGATTCCTCTCCTCACGGCGTCTTCTCTTTCGCATCATAATATTAAGCAGGGTTTCGCCAACTTTCATGACCGATGATTGAATACAATAAAACGCAAAACTGAACAAATTTATAGCAGGAAATCAGCGAGATCGGAACAACAAACAAAACGTGCGTGTAGTGTAATCAATCAATATTGGTTGAGGCAACCCGCACACAAAAATGGCGATCACGCGGGTAACTTTTTCGAAAGCGCGCGCTCTACTGGAATACCCGACACTGCTTGCGAATGCTCAGCTGTCGAATTAGCTCGAAAAAATTTCGGGCTAATTCTCTTCGGGCAGATGTGAATAGGAAATGAAGTAGGGCGCTAATTTGCGATCGCGAAAAATATCTCGAGCCTGGATTTTTATCGGGCTGATGTGAAAACGCCTAAAGAGACCGTGAAAATCATCGTCTGTGCGATTGTTGTTTTGACTTAAAAGCCCAATGCCCATTGTGCAACCTGAGCCTGCGAGCTGTATGGGGCGCCAAGTGTCGCATGGCCTATTTCGTTACGAAATCAGTCATTTCGTAACGAAATAGGCCATGCGAGACTTGGCGCCTCATACAGCTCGCAGGCTCAGGTCGCACAGTGGGCATTCCGCTTAATTATCATCACCGCCGCACTCGAAACAGGCAGACGATTCGTGGACGCACCAATGAGAATTATAGGAGATTCTTTAGAATGAAAGACATTCTGTAAGAATCAGAGAGATTCTAGAATGAAAGAGATTCTATCTTGCTTCTGTGCAATGTCCATATAATACCCCTATCACACCAGGAACATGGAAGAGAGAATTCCACCTTCCCGGTTACACTTTGCCGGATAGGCCCACCGTCAAACGGGCGATATTTTGCTCCTCCGTTGTTCAAATTGTCAATCCGGTGGACAAAGTATAAAAGTCCGTTTCAGAGGGGGGTACGTGCA
This sequence comes from Diadema setosum, assembly GCF_964275005.1. NCBI lineage: Eukaryota > Metazoa > Echinodermata > Echinoidea > Diadematoida > Diadematidae > Diadema > Diadema setosum. The sequence continues at coordinate 4,038,968 of NC_092692.1, read as the reverse complement.
CGGTCCATGGGGGGCGAACAAAAAACGAACAAACAACGCACATAGGGCGATTGTGTACAGGACAGTGGAACGTGCGCAAACACATGAGAAACGAATATAAACCGCATGCCCACAGGACAAAACGCACGAGGAACCTGGGTGAGGAATGAGACGTAAATCGAATGTCAGAAAACGGCGTTTTTATATGCCATTGCAGAAGTCAGTTGCATTAAGGCCGGTACATTTTGTTAAACATCGGCTTCACGTCCTTTTAATATCTGGTGGATGTGCTTTAGAAATCCCGATACGTTGTAATCATCATTTATCACCGTCATCACCGTCCCGTCCGTTTGTCATCCGTAACTACATGCGTTTTGGCCGGTAGTCGTCCTTGACCATATTGTGCGTACGTGTTTGATGTGTTGAACATAGCCGTTTTATTTATTCCATCTCTTGCAGCAAATGGGCTCTACAGTGGGCCTAGCGGATGGAAACGCGTGGAAAACGACAAAGTACAGTGCAGATACAGGAGAAAACGTGCAGCTGTTGGACATGGGGTCAGATCGCGCTCCGTTTTGGGCGAGAACAAAATTTGTGCATGCACAAAGTTTTCTGGCCGCTCTGACGGAAATCACTGAAATAAACGTACATCCAAAGGATAAAAAGGACATGAAACGCATTTTAACGGAAATCAACGGATGCCAAAAATCGGCATTCATTTCTCATGCATTTGCCTTATCCGGCAAATTGTGACCGGGGCTTTTAGCTTCATTATGAGTGCGCGAGTCCGTTCTCAGTGCGTGTAGAAATTTGCGCGCTGGGTGAGCTCCTCGTGAAAAATAAAAACGAATTATCATATCAATATTTACAAACTGACCCTTTCCCTTTATTTCTTTCGTTTTGTATCAAATTTTGGTGTTCACACTAACCTTAATAGGTTTTAGCGAGGCCAACTCACTTCAGCTTACAAAATGTCAAGGGGGAAAGAAAATCTTGAATAAGATGAAAAGATCTATTGAAAACTGTAAGAGGGTCAACAATACCTGTTTGGGAGAGCAGTGTTGTGTGACTTCAATATTTCATACACCATTGCCAGATAAAACGCCAGACTTATTCTTTGCCCAAATCAAGGTATATAACCCACGTGAATGCATGCAAAAATATAAAGCTACCATATTGTTTTCGGTATGGAAAGCCAACCTCCCCCCTTGGGCGACGGCCTGTCGACGACCATTCTTTGACCTCTGAAATCACTGGTATACACAGGCAGCCCGATAGATAGTTGGTTGTCGGAGGTTACTAGCATACAAGGCTTTTTACAGGAAATGTACAGTACTGGTTGAGGTGAGGATTAAGATTTATAACATTTTTTGGTGAGATAATGAGAGACCTCTTATGAAATATGAAGGAGAATGTGATTTCAAGGATTCAACATTTATTTGATAAAAATTGGTCTTGAAATGGCTGAGATATGCAAAAAAAAAAAAACAACAACCAAAAAACGATCATTGTAAAATTGACTGGCCATGACTTTTATTAGGATCTCTTTGTTTTACATTGTTTTCAGTATCTCGGTCATTTCAGAACCAATTTTCATCAAATAAACTTTTGATTCCCCTTAGAATTGTTTGTTTGTTCATTTCCATATGAGAAGATGGCTGGATAGCCCATATTCAGCTACGTTTAGCTGGTCTTCCATGGGGTCCAGTTGGATGTGAGGTGGGACACTTCACCGGGTTAAACACCCTGCTCTTTGCGATGAATGAATGAAGCGGGATCTTTTACGTGCATGAACTGTGACTATCTCATACACGGGACCTCCATTTTATGTCCTATCCGAGGGACTGAGTGTTTTGCCTCTTGCTAGAGGGGATGGTATGGTTACACACAACATTGCTCAGTCCAGACTCGGGTTCGAACCCGGGCCCTTAGGATCGTGAGGCAGACGCGCTACCGATTGAGACAACTCACCGCTCTTGATTAACAGAGTGGCTTCTGAATATTTCGCAAAACGTTGCAAGCTGAAACCTCACCTTTACCAGTACTGTACAGTCCCTTTAAGTCGGCAAATGGATGTCGGCGAACGGTTTCGGTCGGCTTTTGTTCAGTGTGTGTATAGAGGTTTTGATGCTGATGACAAAACTTCTGCAAACTAAATTGGTCGTAAAAAGGAACCGGTCACCCATTATGGTTACCAACTTTTTTTTTTAAGGGCTGGTCTTTAGTGATAGCTAGTCCCCAACATGAAGGATTGCTGTCGGTATAGCCATTTGCTCATCAACAAATGCAAACCAACCATTTACCAACCGGACACCGAGCATATAAATAAGATAATCACTATACACTTCTGGCATATAATTTAGATTATTTCGTCGGGTGTCGGCGTCTACGTGCCATGATACACTGAATCAGTGCTTGCAGCAGTGATATTCGTTGTTTGTTATTCATACACCTTTTCTAGACTAAGCAAAACGATCAACTTTTTCAATCCAAAAATAAAGATACAAATCAATGTCATGTTGAATGTATATAGGCCTACACTACAAAATGGGAATATCTCAGAGTAAAGCTTACAGAATATTGGAATGCAGGGGACCATATTCACGAGCATATAGAACACAGTCCTACAATATTTCCATACAAAATTTCCATACAAATTCTCAATAAGCATTTTTAGATTTTGTTTTTCTTCAGACTGGTCTTGGGATATAACGGTGCCTTAAAAAAAAACACAAACAAACAAACCAAACACATACCTGTAGTCAAGGAGAGACATACATGCATTCTTGAGTAGGACCTTCTGTAGACATTTGGGTATCCATGTTTTCCAGCGCTTATTCACGTGGGCATCCTGTGGTTCTTTGTTCACCACGCGAGGCAAAACCCATGCACCGTGACGCACGCTCATGTACAACTACCAAAGGAATTGCACACGATAACGTCAGAAAAATAAAAGAGGAAAGCAAGAACAATACTGACATCAGTAAACAGATAAATTATTCATGTTAAAAGTGATCATGTCTTCAATCATCGTAGCTTTTTTCTTCACTTCCATGGTAATAATTTCATTTTGTGATTTATAAGGGCAACGCACACGATAATCCACTCAAAAGATTTCTTTGGACGGATTAATTCGTTAATTTCTTTAATCCCCATTCTACAAAATGAAGTTACGTCATGATGAATCCTCGATGAATAATAAATTAGTTTCCCGCTTGATGATGTTACACCAGACATGGGTTAAGTAATGTTTCTATAATTGTATGACAAAGCGAAAAAAAAAAAAACCTAATCAAGCAAAAATGACTCCATCACAGAAGTCGAACCGCAAAAGCTTCAAAATATATTGTAAAAACCACAGAAAATAAAACACTTTCCGAACTTATGTGTTTGTACGCAAAAGTGAAACTTCACACCATATACAGCTCAAGCTGGCTTTTAGTCGTAGAAAAAAAAAAATAAACACACAAAAACAGGATGGCGAGGGTTTCCTCGAATCGGAAATAAAACAAGAAGGTTACGGGCTTTCAAGGTTTATCATGTTATAGAAAATGAAGAAGTTAACTTATACACCAGCAGAGTTCATATGACAGCCCCACAAGTTTCACTTCTGTATACCTACACAAAAATCGTCAATAATGTTCTATCTTTGACGGAAAATCTCACCCCAAAATGCTTACATTGATATCATTTTCCATTTGCATTGTACATGGTATTGTAATCTATACAGGAGGGAGTTTTTTTGTTTTTTGTTTTTTGTTTTTTTTTTGGTGGTGGGGGGGGGGGGGAGGGGGTCCAGCTGCTAAATCATTGACCAGAACATGACTTTTCCGTTATTTTATAGATCACATGCGAATGGGAGAGAAATGTGTTGATAACATCATTACCCATGATAATTTGCATAATATGGTTGGGACCAATAATTATAATCGACGAACAGCATACGAAACGTTCAAAATTCCATGACTTACTAATTTGTCCTGCCCGATTTCTTAACACTCTGTTCGCCTGGTTTTATAATCTACTCATTGATAAAAGCACATGAAACTTTAAAATTCCAAAACCTTTGTCTTGTCATGTCCGACTTTTTACCACTCTGTTCACCTGGTTTTACTTAATCTGCTAATCAATGAAAACGCATGAAACTTTAAAACTCGGTAAATTCATTGTGTCATGTCCTATCTTTTACAACTCTGTTCACGTCTGGTTTTACCTCAGCTTGCTCATGGTGTGGAATAGCATTTCAAGAACACCTGAAATGTCAAACATTGGATTTTAGAGGATTTTCCCCTTTCCACAATTTGTTCTTATAATGCATATCTTCTTTGTTTAAGATTATTTCAAGTTTTCATTTGGTTGTTTAATGAATGCTTGATTGTTTTGAATTTCTGGTAAAAATACATTCCACAGATTAGATTTTTTTCAGGATATTGTATGTCTACGTTCCCCAAACACGCCAAAGCATTTATTGCGTAATTGTCATCTTAATTCCCTTATTCATAATGAATTTAACCTTTTTACGACCTTTTTCAACTCTCCTTGCGATCAGAATAACTCCGCATATTATCGTGATTATCATTGACAGTATTACATAGTTTCGGATAATTGTGATTTCACATGTCTATGAATTCTTGAACATTTTTCATGGGAATATACATCTTTTTTTTTTTCACAGTCGGAGCTACAACAATGTGATCAGCTGAAATTATTAGAGACTGTCTCTACAAAAGCTGCTTTCCATAAGCGCTAACATTCTTTATTCTGACAAGAATAGAACAACATGGATCACAGGCAATGTTGCATTATTTCGGAAAACTGTGAACTCTTTGTGAAGTTTTGACGAGACCAGTTTCTGTTAGATATTTATAAATTTTCTATCCGAATAGATGAATTGTAACCTGTTGTACAGCAGTGAAAACCGACATTGCTTCTGCACCTGAAACAAACACATTGAGTTATAGTGGATGACTTTATTGGAAATTGCTTTGACAAAATAACAATTCTACGAAAATGTCACTATATATACATATATAATGAAAAAGGAAAAGACTGATCAGGAACAATGATTTGTATGATCAGTGACATCTTTGAGCAAACCTATATATATAATATGTATGTGTGCGTATGTATTATTATATATATATAAAACACATGTCACCTGTTCTTCTGCAAGTAGCAAAAAATATACAAAATAAAATGTGTACTGAAAGTATTTCTCAGGATAAAAGTCATTCACTGTATAACATTACCAGTCATGATACTTTTACACAAAATTGTCATCATAACATGAAGTTTTTGACTCGCTATAGAAGACCCACTCTTGGTGAGCTAAGCAAGCTATAAATAAATATAAAAAAAAAGAGAAGTTGGTTATTGCATGGAGTAAGTGAAACCACTGCAAAAGTGTCCGTCCAGCACGATGAACGTACGCCACGACCGACAGTGCAATAATACTACGGGCTAATGACGGGGTGCAGCACTAACTATGGCATCATAATTAAAGAAATAGCCAGGTCTACAAATACGAGACGACAACGCTCTATGCAGTAAAAGTCAAGCAGGAGTTTAAAGTGGCCTTAACGTCTTCTGCTCTATAAAATACAATTAATCATTGCGGCAGTATACGTGCAGGTCTCGTGGATGGATTACAGTGTATATCTCATCACTCGTTCGATTGACAAAGACTCTTTAAATAGAACATTCGTTTTGGTATAGGCATACAGTGTCAGCTGGAGAAAGTGACGACTATTCACTCTTATTTTGGAATTTGGTCTGATACAACGCGGCTCTGCCACTGCTGGGCAGAAGGAAGTAAAATTGTCCCAGATATTAAATGAGATGTACTTTGTCATTATCTGACTTTCCTGCATTATCTTCACTCCATGCCTTGAATAAACCGATCAATATACAAATGGAACAAGGCATCATTAGTTGAACACGATAATGAAACCGAGCATGAAATTGTTTCCGACCATCCATTGATATGACCTTTTAACACTGCTGAATATCTCCTGTTTTCAGTGTCTTGACACCTTCAGCTAAAGATGAAACCATTTTCTATAAATTCACTTGTGATACTCATGGTGGTATATTCTCCAGAATATCATAATTCATAAAAACATAAAAACATAAAAACGTTTGGAAAAGTTTCAGAATTAAATAATGGCTCCGGCACCACTTCGTGGCGGAGGCATAAAAAAGCAAACAAACAATAAATAAACCGAGTATGGCGAAGTAGAAGTTTGCAAGCAAGACTTTATCCCTTAGGAAATTAAAGCAGGACAGTGCAGAAGCATGCAAAAGACATACCAATAGTCCCCATCCAATATTTATGTATACACTTTGGCATGAGCTCGGTCAAGTTATAAATATTGTTTGACGGTCTTTACGTCACTGCTGCCCCTCACATCAAAAGACAATGGTTCAAGGTTATCATGTACCAAGCCCCTCTCGCATATCGACGGCTTAGACGGCGGTTCATGCCGGGCCCCGGTCCGCCGGGCCCCACCGAGGAACACGACCTGGTCATCTCGTCTGGATGATTCGTGAGGACCACATAAACCACAGTTCCTGGTCGTAGCACTGTTGGCGGTTTAAACAAGTCATGAGCCTTACTACCGTTCACCGTGTAATAGACTCAAGCCTTGATGTTGACACCTAGACATCCATAGCTCTAATGTTACTCCACCGCTATGCGTCAATAGTGTCAATCATAATTTCTTCCTGGAGCGTCATGCGACGTGAATCTAGTTATAAGTCCTGCAATAAGGTGCTCATTGTCCATAGATAACAGGAACTTTCTCTTTCCCTTTCCTCCTCGAGGTTCAGCTACAATATCTGCAAAGAGCAACGATCTTGCCCAGCAGCAGCTCTGTAAACGAAATGTCCTCAGGCGACAGCTCAAATTTTCTTCTGTTCAATATGCACATCATGCAGAGAGAGGGAGTACCATGTAAGCTACAAAATGTCCGAGGTTCAGCCAACGTAGGAGGTTCTGTATCGACTTCTCTCCATACAGCGGGGATGCTCCGTGACTTTCCGTCACATCCCGCGTTGCTAATAGCCGTGTATTGTTAATCCACACTTCCGCCGTCTTTGCAACGTGAAGAGGGTTTTCTGACCACGTTGAATGAAGGCCCTCCGCCATCCCTTGGACCAAGGAGGCTTAAGAGTACCTCCTTGCTTGGACACGGTTCGCGGTGGTATGTGAACCGTCATGACCGGCTGTCTGAACCGCCGATATGTGAAAGGGGCTTTATTTAGAGTGACCGTTTGAAATTCCTTCCAGAGCATGCAAAGGGTACAAATGTGTACTAATCTACACATCTAACGGTATTGATGTTTATCTTGTCCCGTTAATGTTCTGTGTTTCTGGCCCCCGTTGGGTGTATCGTGTTGTCGGACTATCAGTCCTTCCGTTTCTTGAGGTCTCTTCCATACCAGACGATATAATTTCATTGAAATATATATATATATATATATATATATATATATATATATTATAATAATAATAATAAAAAGGCAAATTAAAGCAAACATAAATTACAACATAATCTAACGCGAGCAAAAAACACCCTTCGCTCTCAGTTTAAGTTGTGTTTTACATCGAGACTTTCTACCTGATAACTCCAGTGCTGTGGCGGATTCACAGCAAATTTTGTCCTATAACAAGAACCAAGCCGGAGGTGAACCAAAGTTCTGGCCTTGTGACTATGAATTGATTTGTTCCACGTGGCCGTCAAGAAGTAATTAATGCTTGAATGCAGCGATTCCCTCCTGAAGGAATAGGAATGATTGGTTTGTCAAAAATCATGGGTAAAACTGAGCGTCTGGTGTGCCTGCAAGATGAAAATTGGTTTGGGCATTTCGACCTAACAGTGATAAGGTTATTAGCTACTAAAATCCAGTGCAAGAGATTAATTCAATGTGTACATGGTGAAAAGTGTCAAAGGCCTTGTTCAAAGGTCATTGTTCACAGAGATATGATTTGAAATGAATTAGATGTACATTGCATATATAAAATACGATAAAATGTAATCACCGCAATCGGGCCAGATGCACATAGCTGAAATCCAGCTGAAAATATACCATTTGCACTGAGAAAACCCGTATCGCTGTTCTTGCATTCTCATCACTCACCCTCTCTTTCTCTATATACGAGTACCTCTTTCTCGACCAGACTTGGTCGATGTTAGATACGATACCCACATCCGCTGACAGAAGAAATCAGAGTGGCGGTTTTCCCCCCATGATGGGGGAAAACCTCAGGGAAGCTGAAAGCAACACAAAGCGAGTAAAGCCCCAGCCACAGCGAGCGAGGACATGGTCGGAGGGGCAGGTCGCTGCGAATTACCTTCTCGGCATGATCGCAGCACAACACGCACAGGTCCCCAGCCGACTGACAGGCTCCTTGAAGAAAAAAATATATCAGGTGACAAAATATTCCACTTCCAGGTTGTTTTGATCTGTTGGTTTGTTTTTTTCTCTCCCCTGAATTTCTTGAATGTTAAATTTTCTTCATGAATAATTAGTCAGAATTCAAGAAATATTTGCTGATTTATTCAAACTCTTACAGGAAACTAATACCTTTACGCACAACTTCGTTTCATTTGGTTCAGGAAGTTTTACATGGGTGTAATAATCAAAAGGAATTGGACAAAGGGTTATGGAAGACTTCCTTTTTACAAGAATCATCGACTAAAATAAAACAAATGTTCATTTTACACTTTATGTGTTTCTTTTCAAGTTCTGTTCGAATCAACAAATTTTGGCAACCAAATCGAATCAAGGATCTTCACCTACAAAGTGTTTCCTTCAAATGAAAAAGCTCTGGGTTGCGTTCTAACAATTAGGGATGCTGTCCATCTCGTAGAGTCGAGACGCATTATATGAATAAAATGTGATATACATGGAGAATTTCCTCTCTTATTTTATTTCACGCAAGGGACAACCGAGCAGGGAAAATAATATGTTGTATCACTGAAGTTGAAACAATCTAGGAAGGATATATGATGAAGATCATTCTTCTTTTTTTCCGTCTGGACAATATTTGAAGTCTCCAGGCAACGATTCAGAGGCGTAAAAGGTAGAAGGGCAAAGCCTGATAACTACAAGGAAAATGTTGGACATGGGAATACTAACGTACAGTTTGGAAAAGATGGGGATAACAGCAAGTGATGCCACTGGTTTGAAGGGTTTGTACGAGGGACATGCACGACTTACAAAGTTTGGGTTTTGTTTAAGGATTTTTTTTTTCACATTGACCGCGGCAAGACAAGTATTGTCGCCCCGTGTTAAGACAAAACAATGACTATGCCAAGTAATACTAGTAGAATTGCCAGTCCTGCAACTAAGACAGGGGGAGAGAATATCACTCCATAAGTATCACGGCAAAATCAAAAAGAAAGAAAAACAGGTCATAGTGCTGTATCAGCATCATCTGGGAAATGATTAAAAGGCAAAATCAAAAACAAAACATGCTGTTTTATAGACAGTTTTTGGATTGACTTTTTGGCCTCAGAAATGGCAATGCTTAGGTGTACCAAAATGAAAGTAAAGGGATTGATTGCCAGATTCAAGGACTTCCAACCCCCCCCCCTTTTTTTTTTCCTCGCATCATTTTGAGAGTTTTGAGCTTTGAGTTAATCTCCGTTGATCGAATGTTCTGTTTTGGTTAGTTTGTTTTGTTTTCTAATGTTTTAGTTGGGCTATAGGGTCTCTTAAATCAATGTAAAGCTCATGAAGAGTGCTCCCTTTCCCCCTCAAGTGTTCTTTGTGAACTAAGTGCTTTTAGGGTAAAAATGACTATCCACCCAACTACATTGAAAAGCAACAGGACCTGCTGTCCCATGGGGTTGTCATCACACACACACACACACACACACACACACACATACACACACACACACACAAGAACACACACACTTGGTCGAACTGAAAACAACAAGAAGTGGTCTTAGCAAAGGTTCGACATCAGCCATAGGTTTCCATGCGATCCAACAAGTAAAACTACATGACATTTATAGTATGTACACTGTATCCACATAAAGTGTGCAGTCGTTCTCTCTATTTCATAACTTTAACCCATCAAATCCAAGGGACCTCATTTCTGTGCTTTAATGTATTTAAACTGTTTGCATAATCTTTATCATTCATTGTTAGTGTCTCATTAGGTATCGGTCAACAATATTCTGTCATTTCAGCGCTTTATCAATCATATCAAGTCTCTTTGTTCAACTGCAGAATTCTGAAGTCTCCTAACTGCCGGTTCGATTACCAGATCTCTAATTGAATCTTAAATTGACAACACATTTTAGAAGACGAAAAGTCTCTCTTTTTCTCTGTAATCACCAATTTGAACAGATTTAATGACTTTAACAAGTTCCACGTATTTTTTTTTCTAAAATAATTTATAAGACGTGTATAGCAACATTCAGAGGGGCCAATCAATATGACAAGATGATTGTTTATTTAGGACAGATATTCCCTTCTAAAGGATTTGATGGGTTCAGACATCAAGAGGCACAGAGGGGTTGACGTCCACTCACTTCTCTTAAGGGTGACAAAAACTAAGCTGCCTGAAAACGATTGCTATGTCAAGTGATTTCTATTCGAAAGACGATATACGTTCGGGTCACTTATCGGATTTGTAACGGCCAAACAAACTTTTTGATTCGCTTTGTGACGATGGGCTCTTTATATAAGAAGTTACAGCATACACAAATTTGAATTGGACTCAGTCTAATCTTACGAGCGAATTAGAATTCTACAGTGTGTGTTGGTCTCAAGAGAATTAGCGTTTCATGACGTAATGACTGATGATTTATTCCATATTGGCAAGAATTTGCAAATAATATCATGAATACGGACAGTATGCCGCCAGAAGATATGGCCAAATTTGATTGCGTTTAAAGTGATTAGTCATTAATTTCCACTGAATCCACAAACGAACGGTCTGCCATAAGAATGAGTAAATCAGTGAATAAATATATCTTTAGTTCTTTCGAACACAAACAATATTAATTACGCATTGCATACATAATTATCAAATATATCTAAGATTTAATTTATTCAACAATTAATTTCGATCGCATTTCTGTTTTGTAATCCTTTATCCAAGGCGTCATGGTAAAGTTGCCTGCCATTAGCAGATAGAAATTTGTGATACAGATTATCAAAGTGAGGAGACTGGCCAATCTTGAGCACGAAAAAGTCTCAAATAAACATGAAATAGCTGATTGGTTTAAACAAAATATCAAAATTTCGTATTAACAGATTTATACGTGATGATAATCACATGAAAGGATGGGACCAAAATGACAAATCATCTTCCTGATGGTTGTGATCCTTAACACTTAAACGAATCCTAGTCAAAAATATAATGCATTAGTCAAAAATATAATGCGTAAGTCAAAGGAAGGTTCATCGTAAAAGGTATTAGTATTACTGAATAGCACTGTAACTATAACTGTCATCGTTGGTAAATGTTTCAATATATTATCATCGTCACCACCATCATCTTTATCACACTCATACATACTCTTAAGCATGAGATGTTACTGAAACATAGCATTGTTGTTGTACTTCCTTCCACAACATTTCAAGTATTCGACAATCTATATACAAGGATAATGGCGCTGCTGGTCATATGCTGGTACTATACCAGAAGCATCCTTTTCAATGTTGCCGCTAATGTACAGGAAAGTAAAGCCAGAATTGGAAGCGATACTATTATGATAATAACAATGGAAACAACGGCAACTACTGTCTTTCCCTTTTTTAGACCAGAGAGGAGCATTTTCACTGTTAAAACGAAAGGATACATTCCCAAATGTCTTTTTGTATATGACCAAAAGAGTCTTAAATTTGCGATTGGAAACCAGACAGTTTTGACACCCGACTGTGTAACTTTTTTAAAACCATAATTGCAATCTCTCTAAAGTGAAGTTTACATTGATAACTAGTTGTACTGGCATAGTATGACAGCTACAAATTGCGCTTGAGGATGATGTTTTTGACCTTTTATGATACACTGCCAACTTTGTATGTATATATAAAGAGTAATATGCCATCTTTGTATGTATAAAGAGTAATATTATCTGCTAACTTGTATAATCCAGAAAAAAGGGTAATGAATATTTTGAAAATGTCACAGTCCAAGGATAATATCTCCTAAAAAGTTTCTATATTCACTTTTTTTTCCTTTCCTTCAAGTGGAAGCTTATCTATAACATCAGGATTCCTGGAGTTTTAAGAAAAAGTGCGTGGAGGGTCACAACCATGATGGCATGTCTATTTCTTACAGAAATGCCTGTGACATCCTCTGCTACAATATTTCCCAAACCTATTAGTTATGACTTTTTAGATGATCATGCTCTTTACAGGAGGTTCCGATTCTGCATGTGATTCCTGTTTATCCATTTTTTGACCGTTGTGCTAAAACGTAACCAAGAAAGCAACCAAAAAAAGCAGCAAAAGACTTACCTACGACGACCACTCGCTTTCCTTTGAACTCGGATCCTCTCCGAAATTGGCAGCTGTGGACCACCTCCCCTGGAAAGTCGTCGAGCCCGGGGAAACTGGGAATGAAGGCCTTGGAATAGAGACCCGAACACACCATCACGGCGTCGAACTCCGTGGTGACCACGTGACCTTCTTTCTGTTCCCGTGTGTGCACCAACCACCTGCCCGTCGAGTCGTAGTCCTCAGCCTGCTCGATTTGCAGCACCTCGGTGTTAAACTGGATGTACTTTTCAAGTTCAAAGTGAGCCGCGTAGTCGCGGTAGTACTTGATGACATCAGTTCCCTGCGAATCAGTCAGATAAACGTATTATTCTTGCAAATTTAAGTGGTCTATTCAAATATTTTGTCACTACTTTCTGTCTCCGTAAGAACACTATTAAAATACATAAATAAAATACATAAATACATGTAAGTGTTTATGTGTGTATATCTGATACTATCACCCACAAAACACTTTCATGTATTAATATGCAATATCATGTAATTATGATATATTATTGTGTGTATCATTATGATAATGATACACACAATAACATGTAGTTAATGAAATCCCGTTTCATATTACGATGTCTGATTAATTTCAGTCATTTGCTTCTATATCTAAGGTATATGTGTGTATGTATACTAATATATGTATGTACGTATATCATAGATCATATACTACGATAGACTCATAGGCCTAACTAGGAGTTCTACATTTCTAGCTCGCTCTGCAAGACGCAGTCGTGACGGTACCTTAATGAAGGGCGGGGCGTCGTCGGGGAAAGGGAAGTCACTGTAGGCCATCATCTCCTTACAGACGTTGATCAACATTCCTTCGTAGATTCGAGGCGAGTTTAGGGAGCGGTCCTTCTCACGAAACGTCCATGTACCGCCTGGAAGCACGCAAAAACAACAACAACACACAAAGGGAGGGCCAAAACAAGAGAAAACATGAAGAACTTTTCTTTTTTTGTCCTAATGAAAAACAGGCACAAACAATGATTATGCATGTACATACGCCCAAATATTGCATCATTCACTTTAAGAATGCCACATTCATCATTTTGCAACGGTAGTTTCGTGCATTTTTCATATGAAATCTATTGCATTTTTCTGTCTTCAAGATTACGACATGCATCACTTTGTATCATAAATATAATTAATTTAGATAATGTTGTTACATGAATAATGTATAAAATATATGTTTATCTTCTTTAAAAGGAACCAACAAACACAAAAGCAGATTTGGCCCGTTTAGCCAGACATCCGCGAGACTTCCTTCGCACATCAGGCGGCTGCACGTCTCACTGTTGCAGTGCCCAGAGCTGCTGAGGAGACTTACCGACGTTCTTGGGACGATGTATTAAAGGTGTGCTGTGAATATAGGAGACAGCTAGGAAGTGGAAAGAAAATCTGACGACGAAGAGAATCCATCTTCTGAAAATCGGCGTGGCGAAAGATGAACAGGGGGCCGGCAAGGCGACGGTCCGGGTCGAATTGGGTCAACCAAACATCGAGGTGGAAAATGATACCATCCTGTCCATTGAAATTGACCATGAGGATGCAAATGGTCAGTATACTGGGACGGCGTAAAGGAGTTTATCTCCGCTGCTGAGCCAGTTATCTACTCCTCGGTTCGTCACCCTCATCTCCGACGTGAGTTTTGCAAAACACCTATGAGGCTCTCACGGACGACATCACTGGGAAAGAGAATTAAACAACTGCACTTCAGAAAAAGGTAAAAAATCTGGAGAGATCCCTTGCAGATGATGTACAAAACATACAGGACACAGGAGGAAGAGCAGGAACAGTACAGTAGACGAAAGTCCCTCAGGAAGTACGGAATACCTGAAAAGCCGAATGAGAAAACAGAGGAAATTGTCCGTATACGATATACCGTTGTGGGAAGAAAAAAGCTGAAAATCGAACTCCCCTAGTCTGATATTGCAAACAGTAACAGGATCACAACAAAATCAAGACAGGGAGCCAGATTATGTCAGGTTTAGTCGATGTCATTGTCAATTAAATTCAGTCTAATTTACTGTCCACTTTGAATTCAAAATTTCATTCTTTTCAAGTCTTACACTGTATTCTAAAAATATGATCATGAATCACATCAGGACATGAATCATAATTATAACAAATTATATGTAACATAATAACCAGGGAGGTGGGAAGAGAACCCCTGATATAACATCATGTGTAACCAAACGTTTGACTTGAAAAAAGCTGGAAAAGTACACGTCTGTCTACAGCTTATCTTGTATAATGGGCCAGTCACAAATCAGTTGCGATGCGTCGGCGATGGGTAAAACCCGGGAAACCCGTCGGAGGCGCTCTCCGGACGCCTGCGGCTTGTCGCAGATTTTTTAGGCATCGCCACACCCGTCGCGGTCCCTAACTTTGAACTTAAAATTGCAAGATTGCTCGCAAGATTTTTCACCCATTTTTGGCATCCCAGACACAATATCCGATGACCTACGATGCCCTCCGATTAATCGGAGGCGTCCTCCGAATAATCTGAGACTAGTCGCAAGATTCTGTGTGGGATTGGAAATTCAGGTTGAGATTCAATGTCTGCGAGTAGTCTCCGGCGCCCTCCGACTGAATCGGAGGCGCCCTGCGACGATTCGTACGCTTTCTGTGATCGTCTCCGACGATTCGTACGGTGGAATCGTAGTAAATCGCCGTGTATATAAGGGCGCCTCCGACCGGATCGCTAAAAGTTTGAGACGCCCTTGCTGCAGGAGGCTGTGACAGAAGATTTTGAAGATTAAAAATTAAAAGAAAAGACGATCGGAGACTAATCCCACGATTTTTCGACAAAACCGGGTCAAAATCCTTGAAAAAAATCTCAGACAATGTGACTGCTCCACTTTTATTAGGATTATTGCTAGGATTGTTCAAGGATTCTTTACTTTTCTACGACGACCCCCGGCCAAAACTAATCCCCGACAGATCGCCGACATTGTGACTGGGCCATTAGTGGGGAGAGCGGAAAGAAATTACCATCACAAGGACATATCTTCCTTAGAAAGAGGCTGGTCATTATGCGGCGAGACATGAATCAATATATTTATTGTCTTCCTAATCTGTGAGGTAGATCTATAATTTGGCACATACCTCCAGTACTGAATGGCGGTATAGAACATTGGTTCGAAGGGAATAAGACATTTGAGACACTTATGTCTTGAATATCCTTGGAAAGGCCATGGTGAAATAATAGGGGTTAGGTAATCCAGGGAGGTGTAAGAAAAGGAGAGACAACTCCTGCTCTCCTTTGAAGGATGCGCGGCACCGCCGAGAAGTTATGCGCTTAACTACAGGTGGAAATCAGGTGCTTTGACAAAAGAGAGCATCAATAATCGGGACTAGCGCTCTCACATCTAGAAATACTTGCCCCTATTGCATTTCGCTCTCTCTCTTTCAATGTGATGGCAACAATGAATTTGTGTACCTTGAATTGGAGCAGCGAATCAAAATGCAGTGTAAAACTGACAATTTTAACAGCAAATAGTTTAAAAGCACGCTGGAGTACGCTTTAGCGGAGTACTTTATTTGAAAGATCAAAATATCCCAGATTAAAGGATAGAAAACTAACATGCGGAAATGTGCGCATTATAGAAAAATATTAGGTTTTTAAGAGGGCCTAATTTTCATTTCATTTCGATTTGCGCATTACGAAGAAACTAGAAATACATGTTTATAATATTGAATTCTTTCCTAAACTACTCTTAATCAATTCGAGTATTCGATTTGAAATTTGACGGGGAAATAAAGCTTGTAATTCAACGAAAGGTGAAATGCGTTTTTCTTCTCCGAACTTCGCCTTGCAACTAGAGCGGTGCAGAGCATGACTTCAAAGCGTATAGTGGAATGCCAGACATCCCATTGTAACGCTTTGAACCCAAACATGTGTTTGCATGAATTACGAGGGAGTTGTCTCTCCTTTTCTTACACCTACCTGGTTCCACTTAGCGCATCAGCAGAAAAAGGTCATATTTTTTTGCACTAATAAGTTTATCGGCTTTTAAATTCTCTCAGATTAGCATTTGTAATTTCAGGATTATTCTTGTAATCCATTATAAATGGTACTTTCCAGCTCAACCACTGGACAGGAACTTAGTGTTCATTAAAGCCTAAAGTATTTGACAATATTGTAATAGACGGTGTTGGTTATGCATTCAACTCAAACACTGAAATGGTGCTTCCCCAAGTGCAACTACTATTTTGCCGGGTCGCTTACCTCTGGTCATCTGGTCTACGCAACGGTTCATTCTTTTTTTCAGCATAAATTCCATAAATTGGTAGGTCTGACAAGCTTTATATGCATTGTAGCCCTTTGAAAGTATGTGCCTAACCAACTGATGAGAACAGAGGTCACAAGGTCATTATGCACAAGTATGCACATGAGCTAATTACGAACCGGCTACTTAAGTAATTGAACATCGTCTGTCCGTGCGTTCCGTATCCAGGCGCGTGAAATTACATTGCCGGGCATCTCGAAATGTCTCGGGTCAGATGCGAGACGTACAGGGACAGATGTGTTAATGGGAAACATTCCGCCACGCATGGAGGTATAGCGAGTTCCTACAAAGTGTGGACAGGCTCTCAGAGCCGTGTACCCATCCAGTCAAAGCCCCCCCCCCCCCCCTAAAAAAAAACACAACAAACAAACAAACAAACAACAACAAACAAACAAACAAACTAAACCAAAAAAAAAAAAAAGGTCTCATATACTTAGTATTTTAGAACAGATGGTAATTATGACAGGAGAGGGAAAAACGGAGTCGATCAGAGCATGGAGCTACGACCGATTGTAGTTCCATGGACAGAGAGAGGTAATGACTCTTTGCATGCAGCCAGTACTTATTCGGTGTGTTTGTTGTGATTATTTTTTAATAGTCTGCCAGCGCATTTTGCATGCAAGCACACGAAATAATATTGGCGTCCAGGAATGTCTCAGAAATGATCTGTATTATACAATGCAGTTTATACACACATTCCACCACACATGGCGGTATATATGGCGCGGGGTTTCTAAACGGGTACTTGAGCCGTTTACTTTCAACAGACAAAGTCTTAATTAAAGGACAAGTTCACCTTCATTAACATAAGGATTGAGAGAATGTAGCAATATTAGTAGAACACATCATTGAAAGTTTGAGGAAAATCGGACAATCCGTTCAAAAGTTATGAATTTTTGAAGTTTTTGTGCAGTCACCGCTGGATGAGAAGACTACTGCAGTGTATGATGTCACATGCGTACAACAATATAAGGAAAATATAAAGAGAATTTCACAAAATTTAATCTTTTGAAAAAAGTACACATTCCCTTTACTCGTTACTGACATATGTTATAGGTAATATTATTCCCATTGCCTTTAGAAAGAGGCAAGTCAAGTGCTATTTTATTATGCGAAAAAAGTGAAAATAATAATGTTGAATTTTTTTCTTTACATCTTTTCATTTCATTTCATTTTATTATATTCTTCTCCTTTTTCCAACAGAACATAACACAGTATAAATTAGGAATCATATCACAATCGTGTACATACATCTTGCAAATGAATGATACAATAATAAAGTTACATGTATGTATACGCAAAAAAATACAAGGTTATGTTTCAGTTGAAAAAAAAAAAACATCTTTACATCTTCTTTATACTGTTGTACTCATATGACATCACGAGCCTTAGTAGTCTCCTCATCCAGCGGTTCCAACACAAAAGTTTTAAAAATTCATAACTGTTGCATCGATTGTCAAATTTTCCTCAAACTTTCACTTATGTGTTCTACTAATATTGCAACATTCTCTCAATCCTTATGTTAATGAAGGTGAACTTGTCCTTTAAAGTCTCACAATGAAATCACAACTGAAAAACGACAAAGACTTGAATCGGACAAGGGGATAAAATATAAACTTTTCGAATTCCATCCAGTGTTGTAAATACTGATGAGAATATAGACTATAGTGTGCCTGTGAATTCCACATGTATGAACAGGAAGTAACATCGGCATTCGAAATGTCTCGGACTTGGTGTCAACCAGTATACAGTGTACAGACAAGACTTGGTTTAAAGGGAAACATTCTCCAACATTATGACGGTAGAAATTGCAAGGGATTCCTGTACAGATTCTCAGAGCGGTTTACTTCGTCAAAACCTAAAAAGTGTCACATAGATAATCTTACCAATAATCAGGGAAGGTTGTGAGAAAAAAAAAAATACTGTCTAAATAGTTCAGTGCAGGGTACTGTAAACGTGCACAAAAGTGTATACTATATAGCACACGTATAGGCCTAAATAGCAAGTATACAATTCTTGATAGGCCGCTTCAGCTGTGTATGGTGCATTGTGTAATTATTGTTTCTGTGTTTGTGCGTAGGTCAGTTGCGCATTTGCATTCATTCAATTTGTTTTCCTTATTTACATATCCACGGATCCATAATTATAATTACAAGAGACAGACACAATAATCTGCATGCAAGCGAAAAAAAACAACAAACAAACACAAAATGAAAATAATGAAGTAAATTAAGAACACGGTCAAGGAACAAAGGATGAAACCTGAATGAATGACTCTTGGTGTCAATCGATATGCAATGAGAATGACAAATTAAGAGCTGTAGTGCACGGAAACCTTCCAAAGTTTATTAAAAAAGAATGATCCAAGATTGAAACTTTGAAGTCATGCTCAACAGCATCCAGAGCTAAAGATATCCCGCAGTGCTTCTCTGGGAGCCCCTCAATGGAAATGCCAGAAGACCAAGACCCGAGAAGACAATCATGTCATATCGACTTATTGGCCCGAATTCACGAAGGTGGTACAAATGAAACCATGGTTTAAACCATGGACAAAAACTATGGAACGCCAAGTGTCGCATGGAATATTTCGTTACGAAATCAGTCATTTCGTCGATGAAATGTTTATTTTGTAACGAAATGATAACATGTTGTAACTAAATGAACATTTCTTCCACGAAATAATAATTTCGTTAACGAAAAGGTCATTTTGTCGACGAAATGACCAATTTCGTAACGAAATATTCCGTGCGACACTTGGCGCTCCATGGTTTTTGTCCATGTTAAACCATGGTTTCATTTGTACCACCTTCGTGAATTCGGGCCATTGAGGATGGACACTGGTCTTCAGCAGACACAAGACATCGCTGAGACAATGAAAGACAAAGACTGATGCTGAAGAGAACTTCTTCATTCTGCTCGAGTTTTATCCGACTTGATTGATTAATTGATTGATTTGCTATTCTTAGGCAAACGAAAGATTGCTGTATAAGCCAATTCGGGGTTAGCTCATGTACAGATGGGTATATACAAATGACCTTTCTTCTTTCTCAGTTGATTAGGCAATCCGCTCGTCTTCAGGCAACAGAATGTATCAGCTTGCCCGACATAACAATTTATGGAATTCATCACGGCATCAGTCATGTTCAAATAAAGGATCAACTCATGGAGACCGGGTGACCAGAATGATCCATCAATAATTGGCACTTTGAAAAGCATCCATTTCATTATTTTCCATTGAATGTAATGACAACCACTTTCTTTTGGTTTTTGCCAAATACTACTTTTACTGTCAGGTGGATGTGATGGCAAGCACTACTTGCAAGAATTACTTGAATAAGCATTACATCACAGATGCCTATCTCAGTGAATTTAAAGACCAGCATGCTCTAATGGTACAAATGACCTTTTTCTGCTCATGCTCAAAGTGGAACCCCGAACTGGCTTATGCGATAGGTACGGGGATGTTATAATTCATTGAGTGATTTGAATACTCATGGTGGTGTTGAATGAGCGGTTTTCGTCATATTATATTCAAATTTTATTCATGCCTTTTAAACAGAGGTTGTTCTTGACAATCCTGAAAGTTTGTCCGAGGCTTGTCCGACAAGTCATAGCAACCAGTAACACATTATATGCAAAATGAATTCGAGTAATTACATTTCATTTAAGAAGAGCAGATTAATGGAATAGCTCGTCTGTGTTCCCTGGAATGAAACATCCATAAATTGGATACATTACGAAAAAGCAGTTATTTAACTGTATGTTACGTAAAATTGGTAAATTGTTTGGATATCAATTCACTGAAACTTGTGTATAACTTGATTATTCAAATATTCATAGATTAATCGTGTTCAGTCTTGGGGAAATTGCTGTTTTTAAATTAGATATATTATTTATCGTTTACAAACAGGGCAGCATGAATCCTTACATCAAACTTTGATCATAAAACTGTCGACGGAAAGGATCCTAAGTTTTTGAAATTACAAGCATCATAAAATACAAGGAATATATATATATATATATATTTTTGTTTGTTTTGCCAACGCTCATGTTTAAACGCATATGGACTTGCCCTAGCCGAATGCGCAGTAATATTGAGACGATTTTTGACAGGCATGCTTTTAACACAGGAGCAGCTAATTCTTTGAATGTGGTACCATCTGGACTGAATGGCTGAATGTTTTACAAGCTACTTGAGATATGCAGGAGTTATAAATGACACTAAGTTATAAATGACACTATACCACCTGTCTGAAAGAAATTACAGTCGTTACCAGCTTTCAAAGCTTTTATGAGAAAATTAATGTACTTTCATTAATTGGTTTTCTTGTTTTTTTTTTTTTTTTTTTGTGTGTGTGTGTGTGTGTACATTGCCATTGGGGAGATTCTAATATCATTGTGCGTTTCTATTTCCTTTTTTTCCACATTGTGCCTTTCGGTAGTCACCTGAATTTTGTGCACGAGTGATCATTTTAGCTTTTAATTGTCAATATCTTTGTGTGGTGTTTGCGTGCAGGTTTGTGGTATGCATTTGTGGTATGTGTACAGCTTTCTATTGTTTGGTTTGTGCCATAATACATGACTGTAGTCATCTATACAGTGACTTACCCTCCTTGGACTTAACTATGCAAACAGTAGGGTAGACTCTGATATGCATTAGCTTTTCTGTTTCTGATGGCTTGTAAATTGAAGTTCCTGGTGGTATAATTTATAAACAATTTCAAATCTATATCGCGACGGCTTTAATGTTTAATATGCTGTGTTTTCATATCATTGTTCATGCCTAAATATATAAATATGATACCTTTGTTGTTCTGACATTTTCAACACCTGGTTCTAAAATGTATCACTGATTCAAGATGAGCATGTGCTCTTTAACTATTGTTTGCTTTTGATTAAATCTTACGCGATAATTAGAAATCATTTATATGAAATATTAAAGAGCATATAACAACTAAGAAAAATTCAAAGTTTACTCGATGAAAATCGGTTCTGAAATAGCTAAGATATCCAGAAACAAAGCAAAACATAGTGGTCTCGATAAAAGATTGGTAACACCTTTTATGAGGACCTCTTTGCTTTTGGATATTTCAGCCATTGTCAACCGATTATCCTCAAATAAACTTTGAACTCCACTTAGAATGTTGTATGTTCTTTAAAATGATATTTCATGTAAGTGGTTTCTAGTTATCTCGCAAAAAGATACAACCTGAATCAGCATCTCGACCAAAACTTACACAATCCCTTTAAGCTCCATGCTCGTGTAGCGGATGGCGTGTTTTTTCTGTGCTCCTGAGTGTCCAGCTGTGTTGACGTACGTCTGTGTGTGCGTGTGCACGCATAATATTTGTATGAAATATTATGATAATGGCCCACTGTCCATAGGCCTATAAGAGATCAGTGTAATGACCGTGTTTCGTTTGTAGGTGGGAGGCACTTATCACGCACTCAATGGTGTAAATTTCCTTGGTTTAAAGAGGCATTCCAGACGATTTTCATAATTTCACATCCTGTACTGTACATACAGCTCCATGTATAGATTTGTGGAATTCATTGTGATCCTTGAGCAGAGAAATCAATACTCTGAAAACCCAAAACAAATTACACTGAACAAAGATAATGACATAGGAGCCTCACATATTTCAGAAATGTAGCAATGTAATTTCATTACAATAGCACGTGCTTATACAAGTTCACATGTGCAGAATTTATGCATGCCTTCTTCTTTTGTTCTGCTTCCTTCAGCTACTATATACTCATGCATTCTTATGGTGAGGCTGCCATGTCATCATCCTTGATTTGTTATAAATTTTTGAAAGCACTCCTATTCCTCATCCCAATCACTACAAATTCTGAAACTCTGCACCCAGTGTAACCAATTTATAGTTGTTCATGTAAAAGTCTGAAAATCATCCGGAGGTTAATGAAGGATGTAAGGCGCCCTTCTAGACCTCGAACCTTGCCTGGTTCAATAGATCCATGAACAAGTCGTCTAACCAATGGGTGTTGTGTTTCTGTGTAGTGATGCACTGGCACTTAATTCCCTTTAGGATCTTTCATAAATTAGGTCCTATATATTGTAGGCCTACTTCATGCATCTTATACCAGTTTAAGTATTTTAGTGACAAAGGTCATGTCAAACACGTGACTACAGAATGCCGACAAGCAAGAGATCACGTGCGTGTAAGCTCACGTGACGTCATGTATACAAAATAAATTGCGCCCCAGTCGACCTCAAAGATAATGAACTTCACAGATGTAGGTTTATTCCACGTGGAGGGGGTAGCGGATGGCATTCAACCTGCCGTACGCAGGGTGCCCCTGTACTGTAGCTACATTCACAACACGGATACATCAACCATAGAGCTATATATAGGTAGACTCATGCATCAACCATCCTCGAAACATATCAAATTGCTCTTAGTAAATAAGAACCCTCCCTTTATGCCTGACGTTGAGCAATCGCCAGAGACCGACTACATTCTCTGTGTTTGTACGTGCAGCTCCATGATGTAACAAAGAAATGGTGCGACAAAGAAGTGGCGTGGAGCAGCTCTTCCAAACGAGGGCAGGAAGTATCACAACCTGAAAGTCACCTTGAATATCACGCATGCGTCTCCACATGACTCGTATGAGGTACCATACACTGCTTTCAACATTTTCCAGCTATTCCCCTCAGGCTCATAACAAAATAGCAATCGTGAATCAAGATCGAGGGCTTATTTTACTCCGCGCAACCCGTTTCTTCGCTATACCTCTATAGATGCAGTTTTGTATATATCTGTTATATATATTATGTGTATATATATTACAGCAGTATATAATGCCTCGAGCTTTTTCTAGCAACAAAGGATAGGATTAGGTTATAAAAGTTATACATTTTCATGAGAATCCCTTAGTTTTCTTTAAAATTGTGATCATAAAGAAAATGTTGAGCGAAGGTCCATTTTTACTCCATGGGTCGAATAAAACGGACCCAGGTGAATGTGCACGGGCAAGACGGACCCCACTGTGATGGCCGTCACACCATTTACGTACAAGTTTTCCTGTGATTGAGTGATTCACCTGTTTGTAATTTCCTGAAGTATCACCTAGTATGGAACAGCATGGATTTATGTTTGGATGATAAATAGAAAATCCTTGGTAAAGAAATGGCAGTCGTAAATGCCGATAGTAGTTTCTAATTTGTGGTCTTTTATCGTCGCGCAATGGGTTAAGTCGATAAGACAAACTTCAATAACAAAATCTCTGATTTAGATTTAATTACATTCATATTCATACTCTTTTTTTTTCTTCTCGATCCTCTCGCATAGAACGCAACTTCCAAAATATAAATCAATCGTTCGTTTCCAAATACTTTTTACTATTTTTCTTAATCATACCAGTTTTTCTTTTACTTTTAAGCGATTGAGGATTTTCTTTTTGTTTCAATTATAGAAGACAAGTACGTTACTATGATATAAGATGAAAGCGGTGAGGAACATGAATGCGAAATCTGCATTCCACGATGACGGTGAAGATGAATTAATGAATACATGCTCCATGCACAGCAGTCATGGAAAAAAGACTAGAGTCGTGATGGGGTTAGAATTTTGACAAGTCCTATTAGAAGCTGAGGATTGGAAAAAAAAAACTAACTGCGAGGCAACGTGTAAGCGAAACGAGAGACCGAATGACGCAGCCACTATCGAGCTTTGAACGCTGGTAGTCACCTGGAGCGAACCATGAGGGGTCGGTGTCATTCGCCCGTTTTCTGGTGTCTAGACATGAGGGAGTACCCTGGGGATGAGAGTCTTCGACTCTCTGGGTGGATCACTTCACTGAGTTAACACCAAAGAATCTCTTTGATTAGCACCTTGCTCTTTGCGATGAATGAAAATGTTCTTTAAATGGAATATTTTGCATGCATGTAAATTCCCTTACACAAGAGAATTGCGGTGAGTTGGCTCAGTCGGTAGCGCGTTTGCCTCCGACCCAAGCGACCCGGGTTCGAACCCAAGTCTAGACTGAGCAATGTCGTGTGTTATCATACCGTCCCCTCTAGCAAGAGGCAAAACACTCTGTCCCTCGGATAGGATATATTTTAGTGGAGGTTCCGTGCGTGAGAGAGTCACAACTCATGCAGTAAAAGATCCCGCTTCATTCATGCACCGCAAAAAAAAAAAAGAAAAAAAAAAGAGCAGAGTGTTTAACCCGGTGAAGTGGTCCCGCCTGCGCTCACATCCAACTGGACCACATGGAAGACCAACTTAGCATAGCTGAATATGGGCTATCCAGCCATCTTCTCAGATGGAAAATTAACAAACAACTAATATCTTATCCGAGGAAGAGAGCGTTTCTCTCCCCCCCCCCCCTCCCCCTTTCCTCGAGGCAGCGGCATGATTATGGAGTTACAACAGGTTTATCGGCTCAGTGGGAATCGATGACCCGATTCAGTTGATTGTGAAGCAGATGTGCAGGGAGGTTGACTGAGCCACATCGCCGCCCTTATTTGATATTATGAATAATTCATACTGTCTAGTACGCAAATCTGCAGGGAAGACCCGGGTTGCATGCACTGATCGAGTTCAGTGGTTTCGCATGGCCTCGCGGCTGGACTTCTCGTGCAGTAGTACTTATCGACGCCCCTGGCGCGCTGCTGGGAGTCGATATCAATTGTCTGGCTCAAACTTCGATATCGAGGGATACAGAATCTAACCAAGGAGGTACTAGTACCTCCTTGATCTAACCCTAACAGCGCCACGACCGTCAACTAACGTAAGGCTATGTAATACACGGTGGTGAGGCACGTAGATGTTAGTCTCATTCCTCAACCGCGATGCCTTGTCAAAGGCTATGACGCGGTTGGTGAGTTATCCGGCGAAAGCACTTTCTAATTAATCGCAAGTACTCATCCGTTACCAGAGAGGGGTCTCACCTGCCTATCCGTTACTAATGGCAACTACATAATTATACAGAAGACTGCAAACGTCGATGCCATTACCCCGTCGTGGATGGATGGATGGGCCCAGTTACAATGCCTTTGAAATTCTATTAATTGACATTAAGTTTATATCAAAACAATCAGACTCATGCTTGGATATGAAAATGTCAGATTTCCTTCTCTTTTATAACCTAAGAGAACCTCGATTTCATTGTCTCTTCCATATGATAATAATGTAGTAGCGCAACAATCCATCCAAGTTATGCGAATATACTTTTCCGTGATCAAAGATAATAAGAAAGATTAAATGCGATTATCAAGACCACTGGTAATCCCTGTAAGTGGGTATTGGCTTGGAGACATTATCTATATAAGCTAGTAACGACCGGGAAGCGACTCGAGTCTCGTTGGTCGCGGAGACGTTTCCACGACGTCCCCGCGACGTCTCCACGACGTCTCCTGGAGACAAGCCTGGTCTCCGGAGAGTGGCAGGAGAACAAACACGCTTGATTCCCCCCCCCCCCCCCCCACCCTTTCCAGTCTCCATGAAGTCTCAGAGACGTCTCCGCGACGTCTCCTTATAGTTGCAGCCAAGTGCCGGAGACAAATTTTGTGCGCGACGTCTCTGAGACGTCCCCGCGACCTCGCGGAGACCAACTGTGACCTGAAAGAGACGTCGCGGAGACGTTCCCGCTCTTTTCCGGGTGAATGAGTTGGCATTTGTTTAAAGACGTATTGTTTGAGACCGCAAGTGATTTCTTGTTTGTTTGGTGTGTTTTTTTTTTTTTTTCGAGTTTTGTATTGTTTTTACTCAGAGTCTACTATTGATGTGTACCCATTATGGTCCTCCTCATGTCATAAACTGCACTCTACTCTGCAAATGTGCTTCACAAATATGACAAATTAATTAATCTATAGGTCATATTTACGACGCTGTTTTAAATCTTTTTTTTAAGCTTCACAAAATACATGATGAAACAAATGACGGTTGAATCCGCTATTTCTTTCGATTGAAACTCACTTAAATGTTCGTTTGATTGCATGGCTCTTTACAAATAATCGTGTTTGTTTCGTTGTTTGTTCAACAAGAACGATTCTCTTATTTATTCTATAGAAAGGAATTGAATGCCTCTTAATCCCTTTTTTTTCTTTTTTTTTTAGTGTTTCAAACACTTGCATGGATATTGGATTTTATCAATTTCCCAGTAGCATCGCAGAAGTATGCTTAAATTCTGCACAAACTAAGGCACTCCAAAACTAAAATCTGTCTAAACCAATTTTCTATAAATTTGACCGTCCATTGTTCCAGCACAGATCAGAATGAAAATAAGAATCTAGCGTAAAAGTTGGTTACCCTATCGGTACCCTTCCTTGACACATCAAATAAGCCCGTTGACAAATGATTGACCAAAACCACGTGAATGGAACAGCTCTTTACTTATTGTGGCTCAAGTGTTTTATAAAACACGGCTAGTGACTTACACAGTCTGAATCAGAGACAAGTGCCGGAAATCATGTTATATCTACGGCTCCAGGTTTATGTGTCTTTTGCCATAAAAATAAAATGCCTCAGACAAGCAAGCGGGTTGCAGTTCATTTCAAGTTACAGTACAGTTGGATGAATAAAAACTTATTTGTGACAGACCCGACAAGCAATATTTTAATCCTCACAATCGATCCACTACACTCACTGCACTATTCACAAGGTTCATCCAAGCTGAGAGGTGAGACTGATTCAAGTAACTATGTGAATCCTGCGTGTTACAGACTGTATCACGTTTTCAGATTCATCTGTCTGAAGACCTGTTCGGCCTGAAAATCGGCAAGACTTACCGAAGAATGCTTCTTTCTCAAAGCAAACAGGTTCAAATCCCTCTTCGAGGCATGTTTTAATCGCGGCCAGGCCCGACACACCACCACCGATTACGGCTACGCGAAACATCATCCTTTTTCTACCGGTATATTGAGACATGCATGTGCAGAGGAGACTCCAGGGGCGTCTGACCGCATCCGACAAGTAGCAAATGCTTAGAGCGGTCGACGTAGGTCTTGAGTCGTGCTGACAATGAGAAGAGAACTACGATATTTCTGTAGTCGTACGCGTACGCGCACGCCAAATGCAAAGGACGTTGTATAGCTTGCTACAGGGGCATTACGCTGAAAGTGTATTATGTGAAATACACGTCTACGAATATGGCATGTACAACTTCGGAGGTTCAAGAGATGGAGTAACAACAGTGTCATTCCCTTTGATCCCACGTTTGATGCCGCCACTAAGAAATATTTGAAGTATGAAACTGAGCTGCCTCACAGAAAGGAAGACAACTGATTCATGTGGCATTGCATCATGACTCGTCATTCTCAATGGAAGATATGTCTTTATGATGGTAATTATTTTTCGCTGTCCCTTCCTATGAAACATGAGCGGTACATAAAGGTACAGACACAGGAAAGTGCAAACAAAAATTCCACAAAAAATTGACGAAATAAGAATTAAAATTACCCGACTTTACATGTTTTTACACTAATCTAACATTGTATAAATGAATAAAGAACTACACTTGAAGATTATACCATATCAGTTTCATTTGTCGGAAGTGAACTGAAAGATGATACAATCAACTTTCAAGTATATAAGGGTGCAGTTCAAATATTTTTACAACGTACGGCTCAGATTTACACTTTTTGACCGTAATCCTGGACAGGAGTTACTCTCTTTTTCATATGCTTTATCATTAGCTGAAATTTAATCTCTTTTATTACAAAAACAAACAAAATATAGCCGACATTATGTTGGCGTTCCATCTCTTTGCTCGGAAAGACGGCGGCATCGAACCCCGATCATCAAAGTTCCAAATGCACCTGTGGAATCCTTTTGTATGTCAAAAGAAAACTGGCAGCTGTTTGAATGTTTACAACCAGTTGGAACTCCATTTCTCAAACCTCCTTTGAATTGGTACAACACTCATAAACATAATACATATCGCAACTATATTCTCCTCTCAAAAAAAAAAAGATATATAAAAAAATAATCCCAGACACTCCACAAAAACATTGTATTCATGCAGTCTTTTGTCGGGTTGACGCTCTGCAACGAAACCCCCGCATGTATAACGTATAACATGCAGCACCCAGCTGCAACAACCACATCACATGCAGAATAATTTGTACACATCTACTTACCTCCTCTACATAATACCATGGACCTAATACACATGGACATTCATCGTATCATTCATGCACCCGTACATCTCAAAAGCGCCACAAAGACATTTTTTAGCATGCTTTACTGTTTTGATCCCATGAGCGTCACCGCCAGCAAGCCGGGAGAAGAACAAGACGGAGATTCGAGAAATCTAAAACTATATGCGCAGAAGAAAATAACTCACAAATATCAAGTAAAGTGAATGTGCAGTTGTGGTGTATGTTAGGAAATCATACCTCATTTCGCTTGGGAGAAGCAGGCAGTTTTTAAAAGAGAGTTAACATTTTGGCAGAATGATTGTCATTTGCGATCTCAATATTTCACTTTTCTCCAGTTTATTCCAGAGCAAAAAGGACGGTAATGGTAGAGAACACGTCTGAAAAAAGGCACATCAGCGAAACAAGACTGAAATGAGGGAAACGATCCTTGTGTTAGTGACGATACATGATCACACAATCGTTATTGTCCAGACACCTGCATGTACTCATTAAGATGCACATAATCAGGTGTCGGTGACGATCATTACATCAAAGAAAGACTGCCGTGAACAGTCCATTTCTTATGTACGTATATTAGGTCCATGATAATACCAAGGAGGTTCTAGAGAAAGAAGTCACAACCGTCTTACTAGTATTTCCTTTGCTAGATGTTCGAAGCCGCCGCTCAAAAATATTTGAAGCATGCATGTGCCAAACAGGATCTACCCTGAACAACTATAAATTAGTTATACTGAGGGCAGAGTTTCAAAATTTATGATAACTGGGATGAAGAATAAGAATATTTTCGAAATTTGTGACGAATTGCCATGAACAAGGATGATGACATGGCAGGGTCACCATGCACAGGAATGCATGAGTTGGGGCTCAAGGAAGCAGAACAAAAGATGAAGGCATGCACCAGGGAGACACCTCCCTGCATGCACAGATTGTACACAGGTGAACTCGCAAGCATGCAAGCAGTACAAAATAAATGTATAAGGGAGTTCATGGTTAGCGCATGTCTTGTCGACCCCTACACCACAGACTTTCAAATAACATGGAAAGGACCTGTGACAGAGCATTTTTTTTTGTTGAAGCATGCCACCTTTGTAATCAATGTCAATGAAATGCGTGTGCAGCTTTTATTTGTTAAACATTATTGATGAATCATTTTCACCTGTGCGTTCTAACAAGGTGAAACACACAACTTAACATTCCAAATCCTCATTTGCCTGAGGATTCTTTTCGTTTGAAAGTCAATGGCAAATACACAAACATTCTCATTTGACCTTTATTTTGCACATGCGCAAATCGCAACCGTGAACTCCCTTATTATGATATGATGGTGAACTCGCAAGCAAGCAGTACAAATGTATTATAATGGAATATTATTACACTACTACATTTCTGAAATATGTGAGCCCTATGTCATCAACCTTGTTCAGTGTAATTTGTTGAGGTTTTTTCAAAGTATTTTTTCTCTGCTCAAGAACCACAATAAATTCCACGAATCTATACATGGAGCTGTGACTTATGTACTACATGATGTGAAATTAATATGAAAATCGTCTGGAATGCCCCTTTAAATGATTTCATTGGAAACGCTACCTTTGTTAACTCACATAACGGCATTGCAAAATGCTAGGTTTCCTCGATAGACTTTATATTCGGAAGCATGGCTGTTTGTTTGTTTGTGTGTGTGTGTGTGTGTGTGTGTGTGCAAGTTTAAGTGTGGGTCTGGGTGGGTGTGTGCACTGGTGTGGAGGTGATTTCATTGGAAACGCTACCTTTGTTAACTCACATAACGGCATTGCAAAATGCTAAGTTTCCTCGATAGACTTTATATTCGGAAGCATGGCTGTTTGTTTGTTTGTGTGTGTGTGTGTGTGTGTGTGTGTGTGTGTGTGTGTGTGTGTGTGTGCAAGTTTAAGTGTGGGTCTGGGTGGGTGTGTACACTGGTGTGGAGGTGAATGTTATAATGTATGTGTGCGGCTTTTCTTTGTTCCTTTTTATTTTTGTTTCTGCACTTGATTTTATTTTTGTTTTTGCTTCAATGGCATGTGTACAACCGTTTCTCGTGTATGTATAATTTTGTGTAAGTCGTGTTTCCTTTCTGTTACCATGTCTGTAAGTTTTTGTTTTTTATTCAAATTGTATTTTGTACGTGATGCAGGGATCGGTAGAGCAGTTGAGTGTGTGAGTGAGCTGAAAGGGTTACCATGATATAGGTTTTCCCGGCCAATTTCGCACTTTTGTCAGTTCAATTCCTAATTGCTGCATTTAGCAAAATTTAGCGTAGATGACATGTTCGGTATTTCCATTTCATGATCTCTTCATTCAAAATCATTTAGGAACATGCAAATTACCTTTAGCCTCATTCTAATTAACACTTTTTCAATTGAAATTCGTAACACAAGCGCCATTTCGTTATTCGTTCATTCAATTTAGACTGACATAGTCACGTGATCACGGACATGCCGCACTCGTTCATTCGAATTCATTTTTGGGCATCCAATTTTATCTTTTGCATATCATTTAGCACGCATGTTTATGCTTTGGTTCTTTCTTTATATTTTTCAACATAGTTATTGTTTTGCAAGCGTCATTACATTTCATATTTTTATGCCTCCGCCACGCAGTGGTGCCGGAGGCATTATGTTTTCGGGTTGTCCGTCCGTCCGTCCTTCCGTCCGTCCTTCCGTCCGTCCGTAATGAATTTTGTGGACAGGGTAACTATCAAAACCTTTTGAGGTATCCTAATGAAACTTTGCATGTATGTGTATTAGGGGATGAAGTTGTGCCTATCAACTTTAGGGTGCACATGCTCAAGGTCAAAGGTCAAAAGGTCAAGGTCAAATTCTTAAAATTTCACTATTTCCCTCATATCTATGCAATGCCTGAAGATATTTTCTTGAAACTTAGTGTTTACATGTATTACCCGATTAAGATTCTCTGGTGAAAGTTTGGGTTCATGAGGTCAAAAGGTCAATGGTCAAATGGTCAATTAAAATGTTAAATTTAAATAAAAAAAAGTAAAATGTGTTGAGTGTAATTCAATTATTGTATGTGTTTAATTACTGGTACACATTTGATTTATGTCATGTTATTCTTACTCATTTTTGACCTGTCTGTTTTCCCTCATTTTTCATCTTTCCTGTCGTCTCTTCCCTGTGCGCTTAGAAACATTGTATTAAGCGCATTACAAATGTAATGTATTATTATTATTATTATTATTAAAATTTCACTTTTTTCTCTGTATCTTGGAAATTGTTCAAGGTATTTTTATGGAACAAAGTATACATGCATGTACTGACTGGCAGTGGTTATCTATTGAATTTGAGGTTCATGGGGTCAAAGGTCATGGGGTCAAAGGTCATGGGTCAAAGGTCAAGGGCAATACTTCAAAATTTTACTATTTTCCTTATATCTATGCAATGCCAGCAGGATTATTTTTTTAAAATTTGATGTATGCATGTATAACCCACTAGAGATTCTCTGGGATTTTTTTTTTTGCTAAGAAGGTAAAAGGTCAAAAGGTCAAAGATCAAGTGAAAGTGCTGAACTTACTTCTTTCTCCACATCTGGGAAGTTTCTCAAGTTGTCTTGAAACAGTACATATTTGTGTATGTTCTGCCTGACAGTGATTCTCTTATGAATCAAAGGCCAGATGAAAATGATAACAATTTACTGTTCAATACAGAAATTGCAATTTTTCTCCATACCTTGAAAATTACATAAGTGCGTAAACTTATGAAAGGGTCAAAGTCAAGTCAAAGTTCTAAATCCCCAAATACATGCTCTCCTATTCATCCAATTAAACATAGGTCAAGGAAGGTGAACATTCGATACATTTGTGACAAACATGTCATTTTAATATTTTCCCAATTTTGTGAAAATGTAATCACACATTGTCCACATGTACTATAGACCTATTAGGAGAATCATGCATTATGGCGGAGGCATACCAGTCGCCATAGCGACATTTCCAGTCGTATTTATTTTAGAGATTTTGGCAACAGTTTTTTTTTTCGAATGTGCTTATGAGTCTTCCAGTGCGAAGATAGTGCATGTGGTCACAACTTATCTGGCCAGTCAAGGTTTGATCATCAAATGTCCCTATAATTCTTTTTCTGTCTTCTTGAGAAATACGTCTGCATCTAACTTGTGCTGTCATGACTGTAAGAAGATGAAGTTAATCAGTAGTATTGGTACATGTAGGCCTAAAATGACATGTATAGAAGAAAAGGGGCGTTATAGAACAACACACTCGAGTTATATAGGGTCCAAAATATTATGAGACTTGTAATTATGATAATTATGATACTCGTGGATGAAACAAAAAGTCACATAGAAATACGCGTTAAAAAAATGTTCTCACCTTTTCAAGAAAGAAATAACATGACGTTAATTTGAGTGAACATGCTTGCAATTTGACTGCCCATACGCGAAATTGAATGACTGAAATACCCTTTTCGGCCAGTGCTGGCGAATTTGAATGACTGAAGGGCACGTGCCAATTTGAATGCCCTTCGAAAGGCACATGTGCAAATTTCATTGATCGAAATACTAAATTGAATGACCAACTTGCAATTTTGAATGACAGAATGTGCAGTAACGAGGATTTTTCGCTAGATTAAATGAACCTTTTATCAAATGGACTGACAAAAGTGCGAAATTGGCCGGGAAAACCTATACTAAAAAAGAACAAAATAAATACATGAATGAAATGAATGAATGAATGAATGAATGAATGAACGAGTGAATGAATGAAAAATAAAAAAATGAATATATAAATGAATAAATTAATCAATTAATTCATTCATAGATAAACAAATTAATTGATTTAAGTGGCACTAGAAATATGAACTGCCCCCCCCCCCACACACACACCCTTTTAAAAACGTGGGGTTGGCCATGATACTCGCAGCTGTTTGTTTGCTTGTACCGTGCCCTGATTTAATGAAAAGTTTTCTGTCCATGTTCTTACAGTGATATGGGAGTAGCGACTGTCTGAATGCATGTTATTTAGATGAAAATTAGATGTGTATGTATGCTAACTATGTTTGAAAGAAAACACACACACCAAAGAGAGAGAGAAAAAAAAAACCAAGCCGAGACGGCATCCGGATAACAAAGAGATCCGGACAAAGGGATGCCGGACAGGAGAGGTCGGACTGTATTTGGTTTGGCCTTATCTGTGCATTTCTCCTTGAAGTAAAT
The DNA here is from genome assembly GCF_964275005.1 of Diadema setosum. Lineage (NCBI taxonomy): Eukaryota > Metazoa > Echinodermata > Echinoidea > Diadematoida > Diadematidae > Diadema > Diadema setosum. The sequence goes on along the minus strand of NC_092692.1, from coordinate 4,004,852 downwards.
ATATACCAAAGTATGAAAAATGAGTAAAACAGATAGAAATCAGTTTAGAAAATGAAAGTTCCCTAACATCCTTTCCTTTATAGCATATAGGAAAATATAGCGACATTAAGTTCATTTCATTTCATACTAATATTACTAATTTCTTATGCACAGCAAGGGAGATACAGGAGACGGCCATCATAGGCAGTGTTTGACTATAAGGAAGGTGAAACAAGTATGTGGGATGATAATTTCTTACTGAAGTGTGTATGTGTGTGTAGGCAGGTAAAGGTTTTTGGGGTTGGTTTTTTATAGACGAAGTCATTTTGTGCATGAGTGACAGTGCAAGGCATTGTGCATTCATTCTGAACAGTGCTGAATGTGCATTATATTGGTGTATAGTTTGCGCTTTTTGTGAATACAATGATTATGCAATAGTTAATTGCCTTTCATGGCACTATATAGTGACCACTAATAACTTAGTATATAAGATGAAGAAGGACGAATTAGAGATAATTTCTATCATTGGTGAGGAGTGATTAAATCTTGAAACAAAAATCGAGGACAAGATTTAAAGTAAGCAGACGCACAAAAATAGGAATGACAAAAACACTTGCAGACATGCACTCATATTTAAAAGCATTCAGCAGAGCCTATCTTCGATATAATTATTATAGGCCCCTAAGTAGAACCTTTAATGGGGGTTCACACGTAGTGGGCCTTGATCAAACCAATTCAATACAAATGTACCTATAAGTGCAGCGACCTATATACATATAGAGGAGAGGGCGGGGTGCGGTAGGGTATTGGACGGGAGGGTGTGGGGGATTTTTGTTTTCTGATGCAAATATAGGTACAATCAACTTCAACTCAATTCAAGAGTAAGCCTGTTGTGAATGATGATAATTATTCGTACGTTATCCAGAGGATTAATGTCTTCGCTTTCAACCTTTTGAAATGCATTGCAATGGGTCATACTCAGTTCTGTTCTTATTAGATATTTTTTTTTTTATGACTGACTGTTAGTATTTCATAATGTACAATAAAAAACGATAAACGTTCATTTCAGCCTTATACTTTGGTCATAATCATACGTCTGTTTATTGTAGCTAAAGGATTGGGAAAAACCTCTTTATAGTCGCTAAGAATTTGAACCTTTATCACAACGATAAAGGTTCAAAGGAGAAGATGCTACAGGCAACATAAAATTATTAATTGTGAAGAGTTTGATCGCCTAACATAATATTATAAGAGCCACTTTTAAACACTTTAAAGAAAGTTCATCATCAGACAAAGCAAAATAAAACCTTTCACAGGATACCTCACAAGTTGCATAACAAGGAATATCCTTGAAATTATGATCGGGAAAATTTCCCATATTTTCTTATTATTTTCCTCGTTTTTTAACACCTTGAGAATAGCGAATATCTCAATCCGCCTTCTTCAGTCCTGAAGATTACTGTAGATATCGCCAGCCGGACATATTTCACCATCACGATTTCACCCTGTTGTCATGGAGCTATAAGTGTAACTCCACGCTGCTCTTTACGAAAAGTGCAGTGGCTTCTTTTACGTGCACAGGGCATATCTCTTCCACACAGTCCCACACAGTCATATTGTAAGCAGTTGGTACAAATCGTATAGTGAGTTCAAGGTCTTTAACAAAAAACAGCCTGCTATTATAATCAATGGAGGGTGGTATAATTTGTTTGCACGCTATAAAGGAGTGCATTCAGACATGCAGTGCATGTACGGTGACTTACTGAAGTGGGCGAATATTATTTATCTGCCTTTTTAGGTTGTTTACAAAATCGCGATATTGTGAGACGTGCAATTTCTAATACAGACTGTACTCCATACGTTTAATAATTTGTAAGGTAAATAATACACCTTTTAGTATTTGTTTTTCAGGTGAACATGGCATAAAGTTATTGTGGAAAGAAATGAGTCACAAAGAGAGGCATTGCAATGGGGACATGGGTCACGTTTCATGAAACTTGTTATCAGTGATGGCTGCCACATTTCTATGACAAACTTGCTCTCAGCCAATCAGATGCAAGGATTTCAGTAGCTTGTAACAACTGGTTATTGATAACAAGTTTAATGAAATGGGGCCAAGTCTTATATCACAGCGCAAGGGAGAACGTGTGTAAATGCAAACACTTTTATGTAAGGTTATAAAGAAGGTATAACACTGTAAACTAGACCTCTCTGCTCAAATGAACGGGATGCTAACTCGTTTATACAGATTACTTTTTTAATGACCTTATTTTGTTTCAGTAAATAAGTTGTCCCTGGTCATACATACAGCACATTACATGCACATTATAAAGATACATGTTTTGATGCTGCACCAAGCCTGTTAGGAAGTGTTATACGCTGATGCAAATGACACACAAAATCTATAGGCTGTAGTTTGAACAAAAATTATCGTGCTTCAATCCTATGTTACTGAAATGTGAATGAACTGGGTAAGTTCAGTAACGGGTTGACATATGGTATGAAGGAGGCCTACTACACTATATGCTAGTATATATTCATCTCTGATGACATATTTGTATGTCACTTTATATATGATAGATTAACCTGTATTATCTGTGGTGTTTGAAGTGTTTATCGGAGTAACTTATAAACAATAGAATTTACCAGACTAGTGAACAGGACTGTGCTCTCGGGTTGCAAGTATCAGTAGTGATTTGATTTGATTTGTGTATGACACATTATTTACAATTCCTTTTCCCCGCCACCAATATCAAACATATATATATATATATATTATATAGTACTACACACTATGGCTATTAATTTCTACAATTTCAACAATTTTCGTTACACATGAATCTGTGACAGACTTATATGCGTTACAAATCACCATACAGAACGGTTGCCATAGCAATAATTTGCTTTTTGCTTGACCAAACGCATCGATCAGAAGCGATCAGATGGGATTTTGTAAAGGTCAGAGTTCGTTATATAGTATCTCATAAACTTAAGAAGATGAGAAAAGAAAAAAGAAAGTTGGAGGGAAAATATTGTAATCTATACAAAACTTGATACATTAGCACTGAAACGATGCAGTTCCTTCAAGAAATGAAACGGCTAAATTCCTTTAATTCAATTCAATTCAAGTGGTTTTATTTCCACATAAAGTAATACAAAGCAATATACATAATGCTTACATGAGTGCTTATACATGAGTACATAATATTTAAGGAACTTTGAATCACATAAGTTTCAAAAAAACATGGATACAATTATAATAATATCAAATTTGTTTTTAAATGAATAAACAAGTAGCAATAAAATTTCATTTTGTAACTCTATATACAAAAGAAGAATTCACAATTGGGTTGTGATACACATCTAACTCATATTTATGGACACATTCATTTTTTCTTTTCCTTCCTGCAGGATTGGCATGTTCAGTTGTACAAAACAGTTTACCAAAGGAGCCAAATGAGTTTTACCATGATTCCATACATCAAGAATTTACATGGAACATAATATAAGACATGCATTATATGTATATCTGTATCAAGTTATATCCACATGGCGAGTACATCAAACAATATACAAGAATCATATAAATTGTGCAATTTTATCAGAATATCATAATGAAAGTGGAAAGAAACCAAGTTATATCGAAGTGCGCTTAACTAGTTAATGCAGAAAAGAATGATAAAAGGAAACGCGAAACCTATCCGCCAGGGCCCATCCGTTTTCACTCGCTGAATGCACACGAGGTCATAAATGCCCGCATTTCATTTCATTTAATAACTAATCTCATCAATTTTTTAAGCTTTGCAGTATATTCACAATTTTGAAAGTAGATGGAGGGACGTTCCATTTCGAACAATGCACTATTGGGCATGGGAATGCATTGTTCAAGATAACAAAACATAATATACGTAAATAATTTTCTTCAATAGTCCGTCCTTGGACGGGGTATTAATGAAGGGGGCACTTTATTGGATATTGAGTCCTGAAGGTTACTAGTCTGTTTATTGGTGATTCCAGTTAGCAAGAACACAATACCATTATTTGATACGCTCTTTCACTGATTACTTTGTTTAAATTTATGCTTTGATCTAAGATAATCCTAATTCATTTTTCAATTGCGTACTTATTCTGAAGTTTTTGAGTCTTATTCCTATTGAGTGCAGATACCCCATAATGCATTGCAATGCAGGAATCAATGTAAGGAAAAATCATGTCAAGATTTTAAAAAAAATCGTCCATGTTTTATTTCAGCAAAATTGCTTGATTCTCCAAATCTAACCATCTTCCGAGAGATTTCACAATCAATACTTGGATCCTGTTCTTTTCATGTCACACCACAGTTAAGCGAAACATCCAAAATATTACATTTTTTAAAATTTTCTCAGGAGAGAGGTTTTTGTATACTATCTTCACAGAACATTGTTTCCCAATTATCCAGTGACCAAAAGCCATGACTTTTATCTTTTGTGGGTGTGAGTGCATATACTGTTAAGATCTATAAATACAATTCACAGATAACATCAAAATCAATTGCAAATTATTCCGTACCTCCTTGATAAAAACTATGACTGAAAATGCCTGCAGCACTGGCATATAGGGAAATGTTTTGGAATGCATAATTAATTTTCATTTATATAATGTTATTACGTCGTAATGAAAAATACAAAGTAACAATGGTATCCATTATAGATCCCTATAGGTGGGACTTCAGATCTAACCTTCATACTTTCATTGATACAATCAGTATCCGCTGAAATAAACTGTCTCAAGTCTGTAATTCTGCCATTTACTTCTATCGATATTCTTTGATACCATAGTACATGTACTTCAGCTTTCCGATTAGAAATGATTATGTGTGGCATAACTGGGTTTTATTCTGACCTGTTGGTTAAAACCTCAAGATGAAGGAATTGACGGTGCGAAGAGTGAATCGGCGCGGAACCACCATCCAGGGCTGTTTGTTGTGTTCCTTTTTTATGCCGGGGTCGTATCCAAGTACCGAGTGTTGACATTTTTATTTCCAGCAGCAATGAATACATGTATCTCACACGAAGAGTGTGATATTAACGCAATAAAGTAATAGATTCTATTTGACCCCTGCATGCATGGAAACACACTGCCAGCCCTTCCTGTACCTGCTAAGCTGTAGACCTACACCCATACCTGCATAATGGCCGTGTGTGTGTGTGTGTGTGTGTGTGTATGTGTGTCTGTCTGTCTGTCTGTCTGTCTGGGCGACTATTGGCAGTGTGCATATACCATACATCCCTTTGTGGATCACAACGGCACTACAAACGTCCATGGAAATTATAGGTTTTCCCGCCCGATTTCATCAGATTTGCATTCGAATTAATGAAAAAGCGTTCAAATTCAAACGATTTTGGTCACAGCTCTACTCTCTCGGTTCATTTTAATTCTTTGAGTATTCAATTTCATTACATGTCATTCCTTTTAGATTTTATTTCATTCAATTCAGAGAGAAATTCATTCAATTTAACGACTAAAAGTTGGCATTCAATTTCGCGTCAGCTGGATAGACGTTCAAATTCGTGCCAAATACTAGCTTCAATTTCATTTATAGGAACACAACTTCGCACTTTTAACATTCGAATTCAATCAACACACTGGTACACAACTTCTACGGGCCTTTTTTCACTGTCATATTGGATAATACAATTTCATTTTCATCTCAAAGTCTCATTTAATCATCTTAATTGTATTGTATGTATTTCTTTCCTATCGATCTTTCTTTTTTTTTTCAATTCATTTATAACAGTATGGATGTAACGTGTAGGAAATAACCACATACCAGAATATCTTAGGGTTCTACGCCCAAGCCCATATTGATCCATTTTGATTCCATTCCCTAGTTCCCCATATCCATATCATAAGTTGCCGTAATCGGATCAGCTGTAGATAGACCTATTTCACCAAAGGGTTATATCGTCATTTTTGCTGGTTGTCAAGTCATGCTTCATCCACTAATTCTGTCCGTATTCGAGAAGTTCACGAATATTCCGTAATGTAGCAGCGGCTACAAATATTGTGTATTAATAAAGTATAAATGCATGTGTCTGAAAGTGGGATTATGACGAGATATTAGCTAGTATGAGTCAAAAATCATTTCAAGGTATATTACGTATGTATATTGAAACAGATGAGTAGTCGTAGGTTTATGTCACGTTAATGTGTGTGCGTGTATGTGTGTGTGTGTGTGTGTGTGTGTGTGTGTGTGTGTGTGTGTGTGTGTGTGTGTGTGTGTGTGTGTGTGTGTGTGTGGTACACATACACACACATAGCTTCTGACTACAGGAGCACTGAAAATCAAGGGTTATAGGACGGACACTGTTCTAGAGCTTTCTGTAGCTCAGTCGGTAGAGCACCGGTCTTTGAACAAAGCTTCCACTATATTTATATATGAAGAGCTTGCTTCCAAAAGGCGCTAAATCCTTTTTTTTTCAATGGATTTAGCGCCTTTTAGAAGCAAGCTCTTCATATATACATAATTAAAAACATTTTTTTTTCATATAGGCCTACATGAATTATATGCATCGAAATAAACAGAAATAATATGTATCACATATTATATTGCACTCGCACAGTTAAGCTTAAAAGCGAATGGATAAATTGAATTGAGGATCCTAAGTACATAGTTCTAGTGAGACACGAGCGTATTAAAAAGATATAATATCATATTAGGTTTTCTTTCTTTCATCTTTCCAAAGAATAGTAAATACATTGGAATATTCTAAAGCACAAATAACACCGACGACATTAAAGACGCGTCGCGACGCCGTAAGAATTAGTCTTTCGAACAGGCGTCAAAGCGGCGAGGATGATTTGCTCTTTACGAGCGGTCATCCTTCCTGGGCACAACTCGAAGGGTGATGCCTTTTGGTGGAAAGATAATTCCCGTTTTCCCAAGCTCAGGTGGAATCTGTAAGTGAAGCACATCGGAGTTTAAATGTTTAAGAAAGACGGAATTTTAAACATCTTCCACCTCTATTGAAGAGGGAATGAAGAAGTCATGAATAAAGCGTTTTACAAAGTGATTACTCATGATAAAACCAACCAGAATGAAACACCAAAGGCATATAGCTACAAATAGGAGGAATTTTAAAGAAGCTTTACGCTTAGGTCAGTGAGAATATTGTTTGACAATTACATCATTACCGCATCTGATTTGCATTACAGGCTTATGCAGTTGCTGCTAGTGTCAATGTAACGTGCGAATACGTGTAACTTCAATCTTTCATAATTTTCTTCAATTTACTCGATTTGTTATTTTATAGCCAGCGCGACATGGTGTGGAGTGTTGACAACTTATGAATAGGACCTATGCACATATATACGTAATCCGCTTGAGTTGATGACAACTAATGGAATGCATGTTGTGATGTTGTATAAGTAAAACTGGACACTGTCCTTCAACCTAAAGAATGAGACATTTCTGTTATGCAGCCGTAAATGAAATGTCTATAAGTATATAGGGCCATTCTAGAACACTGGGAAAATCGCGAGGTTGACTTTGCAATTTTCCGAATGTGAATGGCCCTTCTTAATCAAGTACATTGACTTCGAGACAGTTTTTGTCAAAACAGCTCTTGTCTAGACAATAAATCTTTCTTTCTTCACCAGGCGCCGGCAATGGATATACGTCATGTGCTATTGCTCATTAAGTTTCCTCGTCTCAATCACACAGCTCTCAACGGACAAAGGTATCCATCAGTTAAAGGGGTGATACTTTGGATTGAGATGGGGAATCAGGTTTTAACTTTTACCGAGATAATTGGAAACCATTTATATGAAATATCAAAGTGCATACATCGTACCTATTTACATGCGAATTCACTCTAAAAACGCAAATGTTGAATCAACATTTAAAAGGGCCGAGGAGTGACAGCATTTTTTGAAGTGTTGCATCCAACTTTTAAAATAACATTTTAAATGTTGAATCAAGCAGGAAAACCAACACTTTCAAAATGTTGTCACTCCTCGGCCCTTTTAAATGCTAATTCAACATTTGTGTTTTTAGAGTGTTGTAAGGCAACATTTTAATGCATACTGTATTCGTCACTGAACAAGGGAGAATCAATACAGGGGAAGGTCATCATAAGCAGAGCTTGACGTGGATGAGGCCCTATCTTACACAATTACATTACAACTCCAATAAACCTGCACATATAATCATTAAATAAACTGTTTAAACGTCCTTAAAATCGAAGGCAGCACCCAGATATCCAAACACAAAGCAAAACCAAGTAGTCATGATAAAAGGTGGAGACTCAACATTTTTATCAGGACCACTTTGCTTTGCTTTGTATTTAGATATCTCAGCCATATCAAAACCGATTTTCATACAATAACATGTTAATTCCTCTTAGAATGTAGTATGATTGTATGCTCTTTGTTGTAAATGGTTTCTTATCCCCATCTCAACAAAAACTATTTACACCAGCCCTTTAATATGGACGTGCATAACAGGACCTGAACCCGACCTCCATTCACTTTCCAAAGACTGATGGCGTCACAATGTCGATATCGGTCATATCTTCTCACCTCTGTCGCCGATGCGACCTCGAATCGGAACTCTTGCAGGATTCGAACTAGGGCGGTCTTGATTTCCATCATGGCGAACCGCAGGCCGATGCACACCCGGGGACCGCCGCCGAATGGCAGATGAGCAAACGGGTGACGCTTGGCCCGGTTTTCCTTGCTAAACCTTCACTCAGTGCATGGAGAATAAACGGAGGATAACAAATGATGACAAAGTTCAAACTACAAAAGCATAACCCGTCTAGATTTCAGTCTTAATGAAAGCAGACAGTGCGACCTGCTGTCATCCCTGTAGGCTTACTATTTGCAATTAGAGACGCCCTGAATGTATATAGCGACATGAACCAAGTTTTGTATATTTACAATCGGAACCAATTTTACCACTTTTTAGCTGAAATGTACGTCTTAGCTGGTCGACTATTGTGGTGAAACTATGTTAAAGACCGATTTTCATAAGAGTATGATTACAGCATGACAATAATCAGTAATAATAAGCATTACTGGCTTTAACGACAAATGCCACAAGAATGAAGGAAAAAAAAAAAGAGAAACTTCATGATTTCTCATGATGAACATGCCCATTCATTCCATCGCTGGAGAAATATTGCCTACATACTATCTGACTATAATCCAGTTTATTTGACAACCTGTCTCACTTTCGTACTTGACAGTTGTTGTTTTTTTTTCAAGTGTACATCACACTTCCTCAATCAGCGTTTATCTGTAGGCAAATAAATATAATTAAATATTGATAAATATTGATAAATATTAATCCATCCATTTCAATTAATCGCTCAAGATGGCGGTCTCCTGCATTCATTATCTCTGTTATTTACTAAAAAATGCTGTATATTTACTTTTATGTTTCGGTGTATGTATATTGCTCAATGCAATTACTTATGTGTATTCATTTGTGTATACCGTTATCGTTTTATATCACTGCACTTATTATTCTTTGTCTTTGTGCTTTTGAACTTTGTATTCAATTTGTATTTGATTGAATGCGGAAATAAATCAAATCAAATTAAATATATATAATTATATTGTACACTAAATATTCTGTTCCCACACGCGTCGTTCCGCCTTTGTTATTATGTTTCATCTCCATACCAAAAAGATAATCTTAGTTAATAAGTAACGTTTCAAGATAATTATTTTGATTTAGTTACCGGTAAATACAGAACACTGACAACTGCATTAATCTCACGGAGTGTATACAAACAGATTACTGGCAAGTGAACGGTTAATATATTTCGAGTATAAGATACAACCAGTCAATCCAACACAAGGACACAGTCTTTTACAAGATAGACACAGATAAGATATCACATTGGATATTTACTTAATGTTTGTCATTAAAGTATACATTCCTCAACTTGTTATACTGGCATATCATGTTCAGGGGGATGTTGTTCTCCCTTCCTTGTGAAGGAAGTAGGTCATTATTGCTCTTTCACTGTGCTAAAAGTGTGAAATTCAATTATGCCGACATCTTCTTATATCGTCTTTTTAATCGTTTCACTACCGAGGTGACTGTGACACGACGGCACATGGATTGAACCACAACTTTAACATTTCACAGAACTCTTTAGAGGATTCTCCGAGTTTCCTCAGACTTCATTAAAGGCATTGTTTACCATTTGCAGATGAAACAAAAACCCAGCTTAAGTGATTCAAAATACGTCTTCTGAAATGCGAGTTAGGGATAGAAACAACCAGTGTAAAAAAAAAAGAGGTTGATCAGTATAATCAATGTTAAGTACTGTTAAATATACAAAATGTGAACAATAATTGTAATAAGATTGTTTCTGGACTAAACCGTCTACAGTTCTGGTTTAGTGAGAAAAATGGTAATATCTCCTCATATTTTAGGCTTTATATTGCAAAATTTTTATATGGTAGGATGTTTTGTGATACAACTGACGTACACAGACATATGCATCAAATGTGATAACTCGAAATTTTTTTAAATCACTGCTCCCAAAGGTAAACAGTACCTTTAATGGTTGTTTTTGCTGTTTTTGTTGTTGTTGTTGTTGTTTAATAAGATTTATCCTTTCACTGAATCCATATTTACATGGAGGGGATTCCCCCTCACACTGGCAGAGGGCGCCTATTTGTATGACTTTACCTGTCGGGATCAAATTTTTCAGGATTTGGCCAGAATTCCGGATCGCGGTGGGTGCTCCAAATATTGAAAGTAACCGAGGCTCCGGCGGGGAAAACTCGGTCACCTATCACGGTTGTTCTGCTGCAGATACGGTCGAATCTTGGCAAATGTGAACAGGAGACAAAATTTAAAAGATACGACAATCTAATGATCAACATCAAGTTTGCGTCTTCAAATCACTACGTTTTCTTCACTCACAAACTTAAAGATAAAATAAAGAAAACAGATCTGTCAACAAAGATGACCAACGTATATGAGCATGATGAACGAATGAGAAAGGAGAGCATAATTTTTATAATACGATTTATTACCAAATACCTATCCTTTCATCAGTTACCTTTGATAGTGTTCTAAACATTCTGAAATAATAGTGAAGGTCAAGGGCTGACGAGTCACGTCAAAAAAAAAATTATCTTGAATTTGAAAAACTTGTGTTTTTCTGTATTTTCGTTTTCAAATAATTTGTAGAAAACTCGTTAATCAGACCAATAATTTCATTGATTTTACCTTCAATATATTCTGTGTAGTCTCAGTTTAAAAGATAATATATCTGGTCCAAGAGAACATAAAAACGGTGACGTTCAACATAGTAAAAATAATAACATTACTGATAGGTGTGAGGAAGGTTGAATTCAAAACTATAATAATGTAAAAATTTGCTTAATTTTCTCCGTAGCGCTGCGTTTGTTTGTTTGCTTGTCTGTCTTCTCTGATATATCTCGACAATGATGTCGAGGGCGACGACGATGACCGTTGGCTTACATGACACCTGGCGGGTATAATCTCAGAGCTTCGTTGACGACGTTGTCGAGAAAAGTGAGACTCTTCATATTCTCGTACGTGACATCGTCGCGTGAGGGCGCCAAACTGTCGATCTCTTCGATGAGGCGGTCCTGCTCCTCGGGGTGCGTTGCTAGGAGATAGGACGCAAAACCAATCGCGCTTGATGTTGTCTCGTAGCCAGCGATAAAGAAAGCGAGAGCCTGAAAAAAAATAAAAACAAAACAAAACAAAAACGATGCTGGAGTGCTTGTCTCATAACAGTAAAGGTCTGCATCTTTTTTCTTTTTGTTTTTCTCTTCAAACTGTAGAAAGATGACTCAAGGCACAGTCAGACTGGCAGATAGTTGAGAAAATTTAAGTTCGCGATCTCTCGATCTGTTGCCAGTCTGACCGCGCCTAATCCTAGATGATGCAGTTGTGAAAATGCGTGTATGAAAACAGCGTTTGACCGTTGGTACAGAGTGAGCCAGCTAAGCACATTAGATTCCTATCCAAATAATGTGCTTGGAGCAATGACCCGCTGAGACCATGCGTCTTTCCGAGAGCCGTATACATTGTTTGTTTCTTTGGTTTGTTTGTTTGTTTGTTTGTACATTTTCCATCTTCAGTCCATATTCAGCTTAGTGCAATAGATGTCATATTCTATAATTATAGTTCACGGAAGTAAGATCACGTTAATATTGCTCAATATCGATAATACCAGGAATTAAGGAGAAAGAACGAGTTGGGGAATCAGACCCGTGACCTATACTGCGAAACGGACAGCAGCACAATCACTTCCGTGGACGCTCCTGAATTTCGTGATTCAGGCACCAGAACGTAATCACGTTAATCTGACACAATGTCTGAATATTCCAATATGGTCTGCGTTTACGTCCAAAAACAAAGAAAAAAAATAACACCCACTGGAGAACTCACTATAAGAATAATAATACATATAATTATGACTTATATTGTAACGCCCATCACAGGGTCACAAAACGTACTTGTATATATCAGTGTGTTGAGAGATATTCATGACCTCTCCGTAACAATTCATAGAAACAAACAAGCAAATAAACAAGAAAATTGTCAAACTCAATGCGTAGATGATTCAATTCTAGTCGATGGTTGATGGATGTGTAAATGAGAATCAATTATACTGCATGGCTAACAGCTCAAAGTTTGATAAGCATACTTTATACGCCCTCAAATTTTCATAAGAACAGATTAATCTACCCCCTCCCCAATAAAAGGAAGGAAATGAATAAACAGAAATTACGTAATTAGAAAAACGAATAAACTGATGAATAAGTACATGAACATAATAGATTAGTGAATAAGCTTTTCTACTTTCATCCCTCTCCCTTAAAGCGCATAGAGACACCACGGTAGTGATATGCGCTATATAAGCACTGTTATATATATATATATATATATATATATATATATATATATATATATATATATATATATATATATATATATATATATAAAGCTTATACATGAATACGATAAATGAGCAAACATACATATAATTATGAATGAATTTGAAAATGAATCGATAAACAAAGATGTAAAGGAAACGTCTGCCTCACTTGACTGGTAAGTTCCTGCCTAGTAAGAGGCTCCCTCTTCGTTTTTGACTCGGTCGTCGAGCGATTAGTAGAGCGGCTCCCGAGATCTTCGCCGCCGTCACCGTCATCGTCGCCATCTTCCTCTTCGGCCGCGTCGATCATCAGCTGCAGGAAATCCAACCTCTGTAGGTTTTCAAAAGATTTAAGATGGTAAAGTGAATGGATCCGACTTTTCCAAGAATGTCGGCTTTGTTGTTGTTGTTGTTGTTGTTGCCGTTTTATCGCGGTCAACCGTGTGCTGGTGGAAATCAAGTAAATCATGTAGCAGTATTGTTTGAGAAAGTATGCATGGGACGAAACTGTTTTCTTGATAAGCAGCTTACCATCCTTTCTTACTTTCTTTTTCCTGCATTGTCTCTCATCTCTCTCAGTTTCATTCCGCTTTTAATTTTCTTTCTTTCTTTCTTTCTTTCTTTCTTTCTTTCTTTCTCTCTTTGTCTACTAGTCTCTGGGCTGCTTTTTCCCATGAATAATTATTTTTAGATTAGTTTAAATACCTCACACTTTGATACTTCTTGTATGATTATGTTACAAAGTTTCGGTCTACAACCAAGATTGACTGATCAAATAATATTGATGTGATATATTGACGAAGTTCACTCTTCTTATGGCGCACCGTCTTGTCGTTCGTAGATTTCCGGTTGTCGACGGCCTCATCGACGACTGCTTTGAAAAATGCGATGACGTCCTCGGGAAAGACCGAAAGTCCGAGCCAACCCAGAATCTTGCCTGCTCCTGGTATGATTGCTGAGAAGTGGAAGAAACATGGAAACATTTGAATAGAATAAAGAAGTACTTATATTGCACAGTCATCTTACCACTCCTTAGCTCTTCCAGACGGACAAATCCAAAACTCATTGTTTTGACACGGTATCTTACAATAATGATATTATTATGATAACAAGATCTTCTTTATCCAGGGCTGCCTCTTCATCAATGTTGCCACCATACTAGTATTCTACCAGCAGAGGGCCCTGCCATTATTATTACCCTATAGCGTTGCCAGGTACATACACCTGGGTCGAGAGGGACATTGTGGGTATCAACATCTTGTCCAAGGTCGTAAGCACTTGGCGGGAATCGAACTCGGGTCCTTCATTTGGGGAGTTGAGAGTCTTATCCACTATGACACAGCGCCGCCATCGTTCTTTTCAGGCTAGACCATGGTCCATGGCTGGACCAACGCTCTTGCAGCACACAACAAACAGAGACCACTCCGTAGAATTGGTACCACGCCATTCCTGGTCAGATAACCCTTCTTATTATAGAACATACAGATGACATAGGCACAATATCTCGACATCGTGCACATACACCCCTTCCCGTCTCACTGTCATAAGGCCCACATGAAATAATCCGGGAAAGCATTCTACCACACCCCTGGCAGTGCTCTGTTGCATTAAGTTGAGACTCAAAACCATAGTCCTACATTACAAGGGCTCTGCATGGTAAATCAATTCTCTGTTATGGAAATCAACTACCATCAATGCCGGACGCATGAATTATGCAGTATAACGTAACGAGCCGATTAAATTCCTTTTCACATTATCCTGTGTTATCATAATTTGTTTTGAGAAGCGTTGTTCATAATATTCGGGTGTCTCTTTTGCAACCCTGAAAATTAGATTCCTTTTGTGAGTTGGTTTATTGCAGAGGTGGGTACTTCAGACCTTTTCTGAGAATGATAAAACTGTAAACTTCATTGTGGTGGAGTAGAAATAATATCTTATATTTCCAGTCGATTTATTCCGATCCAGATAGAAATTCGACCGTTATTCTCGTACAAAAAGTGGAGCGTATATTTGAGAAGCACGGAGTTAGTTTTTCATTTTAATAGGCCTATTTGTTCCAACACCCTAAATGTCTAGGGTGTATTAGCGTAGGATTTCATACATGATATTGAAAAACATTATTCTTCAATCATTCAAACTTTCGTGACGTTTGCAAAAGGGACATAAGACCTTTTAGTCCTCATTCTCCGTGCCTTACTCGACAGAATCATGGCAGGGGACGTGAAGTCGAGGCTGGCGAAAAACCTCTTGGCGTTTGTCACGAAAGGATGATTCTTACATCTCTGCGAGTCCACGCGAAGGCCGAAGGCACACGACGCGATTGTATCAATGACGTAAGCACCATAGAGTCTGTAGATAGGTAATGAAATTATAATCTTATGCCGCATGCAGTTTAAATGTGTATCATTCTAATTCTTTTTTCCTTCAGATAAGATACGAATATGAAAGATAATGTAAATGTATGCTAACGTTTATGTGACTAAATGTATGGATAAAATCTCGTCTTCTATTAGACTGAGATATCAAACAGAAAACGCATACGACGAATAAGCTACCCCCCCCCCCCCCACACACACACATACGTTTCAGAAGAGAGAGAAATAGAACTCGAGAGACGGAGAGATTAAAAAGACAGACAGAAAAAAATAGACCAATATAATTATTGAGAAAGAGGCAGACACACTACTTTTTAGAGATAGATTTATACAGAAGGAGGGAGAGACAGAGAAAAATACGGAGACAGAGATAATGTGAGAGAATGGACAGGGAGAGGAAGCGAGAAAAGAAGAGAGAGATAGATAAGAAATAGCGAGATCGAACTAGATACGGACGGACAAGCAGACAATTCAATACTTACTCTCTGCATTCGAATACACCGTTGTTCTTCTCGTAGATTGTTTTGAAGTTTTGTAACAATCTATCAGCAGGTTCATTGACCATTAGCGACATCTGCAATTAACAGTAGATATCAAACAAGTCCAAAAGCCTCATGTAAAGGTATGTTATGCTGTAATGTTCTTAATACTAAACGTGCTTGTGAAGCGTTACTGCTTCCTCTAATCAGAAATGATACTGAGAGGGCGTTATAGTCAATTCAATATTATCAGTGCAATGTCTGTTACTTACTGTTACCACTTCCGGGTTTCATGAGCTAAGAAGCAAAAACAAAAACAAAAACAAAAACAAAAAAAACACAAACAAACAAACAAACAAACAAAAAATAAATAAATAAATAAAACACACACACACAAAAAAAAAAACGTCTTCAGCTCAAAAACAAAGGCCTTAACGAGCTCAGAGGTTTCTTTCATTTTATTTTTTATTTCTAGTGCCACTTCCGGGGTAAAAGATAAAGTGGGGGGGGGGGGGGGGGCAAAGTGGTGACACCCTAATATATATATATATATATATATATATATATATATATATATATATATATATATATATATATATATATATATATATATATATATATATATATATATATATATATATATATATATATATATATATATATATATATATATATATATATATATATATATATATATATATATATATATATATATATATATATATATATATATATATATATATATATATATATATATATATATATATATATGTACGGGTGCAAAAAAGTGTGTGTGTGTGGGGGGGGGGGGTTGGGGGGCGAGCCCGGTTCCGCCGGCCCTGTATGATTAATGGTATGTACTAAGGTATACGCCTGTGTCTATTTCACGCTAGTTTAAGAATAAAAAAGGCTTTATTTCAAACGGTGGGTTTAATCATGGAGGTAGAATAATTTCTACCTCCATGGTTTAATGTAAATTGCCTTTGTGGCTTTAGGCTTTAAAATCCTTTAAAAAAAATAATGAGTGCATCAAGGCATAATAATATGTCTAATCGATATACGACGAGTGTTTGGATGTTACCAGTTTCATTTTCCTGCCGCTGAATGCCGGTGTCAGAGTGTGTCGAATCTTCCTCCAGAGATCGTCTGAGCTGACGAACAAGGCTTTGTTCATGTTGGGATTGTCCAAAGGAAGCGGCTGGAAATATCATTTAACATGATAATCTATATCATTAATCAATTAGAAACTGTAGATAATTCTTCACAGACTTGCGCATATATCTTATTTGAAAGCATACAGGCCTCAATAAATAAATGTGTGTGTATTGTTTGGTCTCCAAAATATGAAATATAAATGATAAACAAGAATAAGCTATAATAACTCGTGAATATGATATTAAGTAAGCGAATTGGCGGTCCGGTACAAAACAAAGAAGAAAGGTAAAAAAAACAACAACACACACACAAAGAAGGATATAAAAATAGAACGTTGAGAGGACAGGTCCAAAGAAAGCAACAAAACAAAATGACACACACAAGCACAATGTCATGTATGCACACACAGACACAAAATAGAAAAGTGCAAACACATCCAGACAAACCCGAACAAATGAAGCCAACGCATTTCCTATCCATGGGTCATGTGAGGAGGTATAACCGACGTGTAATCTTAATCTTACCGATTATCTATGAAAATCAAAACCACAATTTAGAAAAATCATGCATCACTTTTTGCGAAGGATAGATTAAAACGTTAAAGGCAGGGAATCCCATTTGCATGCCTCAAATGAAGAGTTGTATAAATACAGTGGTATGTTGAAGAGAGTATCATTTTAGAAACTCCCATAAAGTATTGAAAGTGGAAGGTAACATTTAGTACATTTTTATTGACCGTTAGATTTTGAATTGAATTTTTTTCGGGGCTCACCGTAAATTCCAGTACATTACTAGGCTACCTTTGTAGACCCATGCACTGCATGTGTGTCAATCATGTATATTTTGTGAAGAAAGTTCATCAAAACTTACAAACATTTCTATATACATGTACATTCTTGCCACACATTCTATATGTTATTACATCAGCTCTCATACTTTTAGATTTGTGTTTATAGATTAAAAAAAAATACAGAAGACTGCAACAAAAAGGCTTAAGTGTGGCTGACATACAGAACTACTGAGTAGTTGAGTTTTGTGCATTATTCAAATTGTAGATAACTGTTGACTTCCAAATTTCTCAGCAGTGGCCTAAACAAGTCCCCGGAGGTTCATATTTAATGTTTTGCTGCATTTTGGGAGGTCTGTAAAAGGTATCCCCTACCTTTAAGTCACATGCAAGAAAAAAAAAAAGAAAGTCCGCAGTTTGACGTGCGACACTATCGGAAACTTTTCGAAATTACTATAAGGAATAGTGTCTCTCAGTGAATATTATTGAAGGAAACCCGAGCTTTACGGGAATGGAAAGGTATTAGGTAGTTGTTATGACTGACTTACCTCCCTGTTCGGAAATCGGTCAAAATTTTTGACCATGATTTGCTTGATTGTCTCGGGATCAGAGACAAGAATACTTGGATCGAAAAATTTGTAGAACCTGCAAGTACAATGACACAGAAAAACTCCTTTGTGTTATTTACACATAACGGATGTGATCATGCTGTGTACAAGTACAAATGGATGTCCCTAATGTATCACGTTGTGTATTATGTTCTTAGGGCCCCGAGAACAACAGTGTATAAGCCACTGATGGGGCTATACCGCCATGAAAAAAATACTACATGAATGAATGAATGAATGAATGAATGAATGAATGAATGAATGAATAAAAAAAATAGATACAATGTAAATAATACTTTGCTAGATTAATTGATTTATACATTAACTTACTGATTAATTCATTCATTTATTCATTAACTGATAAAATAACGGTACCATCACATTACAAGTAATTTGTTTGTTTAATTTTTCGTGGTTGTTATTTACTATAATGGCAGCTGTGGTTAAGGACTAAATTTTACCAATGTTTGCCGACAATATGCACACGACATGCAAATAAAATGATTTGGTTTTGATCTAATAAATCAGATCAAAACCAAATCAAGTGTGTATCTCTTTTGGTGCGTCTTCTTTTGTCACAGTAGGCCTACTTATACAAGGAGTGCAATATTTCTTATGTAAGAAGCGAACTATGATTTCGGTAATAGGTGCAGCTACATGCAGAAATCTGAAGCTCCACTTACCCACATCCATTTCCATATTTCTGTATGTAATCATCAAGCGCTAGATGAATTCCCTGATGGAATAGAAAGAATATAACACCGGTATCAAGTAATTATAGAGACACATCAAGTTTAACGGTGTTTATGTATCTGAATAGATCTCGATACTTCATTCTTTTCTGATTGGGCCTTTATATTGAGTGGCCTGTATACGTTTCGATATATCAGATCATGTGTTCTTACATGCACAACCACTGGAAGTATACAAAAACAAAGCTGCTTTAACTGAAACTGATTGACAGATTGCCCTGTATACATCGACGTAAAAGAATTTCATGAATTTTAATAATTACGCAGTATCCGCCGCATGGTATAGGGATCACAGAACTATATTTATATCTGTGATAGGGATTAGAGCCAACACTTTTTGCTGTCGGGCGAAAGCTCGGTGGTCTAGACAAGTGGAGATGGCGCCTGTCCAGTGGCGTATAACACTAGGGAAAACGGCGCCCGGGGCAAGCACGAAAATCGCGCCCCTTTATTTCTGAAAAAGTGTTCAACCCCAACCCCATCCTGGTAGGGACTTAAAAAAAAAAGTCCACATGATATGCTTTTTCAAGCACTTAAAGGGGTCTTTGAGGGTGATTTAAATGTAATAAATTTTGATAAATTTTGGCGAGCGAGCGCAGCGAGCGAGCCGACAATTTTTGTATTTCAGCTTAAAGCATGGAATTCTTGTCATTTTTTGGTTATTAAATCTTATTCTAATCAAGATATAGTGACGGCCTTATAGATAACGATTTACACCAACAAACTGAGGACTTGAAAAATTGCTCTATTAGTACGAGCGAGTGAGCCGAAATTTGTATATTTCTGTGTAGGAAACATTGCACTTATCTCATAGTTCGCTGTACTTGTAAATCATACAATGCTGGCACACTGTTATATGGTGGCTTGCCCTGTATATAAAATAACAGATCATGCGACAATTGAATCCAAAAGCTTGCTAAGACTTAAAAATCAGTGTGAGCATTTTCTGAACATGTTCGTATATAGGAAGTACGGGATTTTCATCAATATATGGTTGATAATTCAAGTATAAACATTATGATATGATTTCTGGTCCGGCTGGATTTATGAATGGTGCTATATACTGAAAAAAAAAAATGACAAAGCATATAAGAGTTAGTGCAAGCGAGCGCAGCGAGTGAGCTCCTTTTATTTTTCACTTAGGTTGCCAAACAGTTATATCGTATAATTCTCCTAATTGATAAAAAGCATATGTTGGAGAGAGACATATATAAGTTGTAGAGTCAAAATTCTTGTATTATTGCAAAGGAAACGCTGGAGTTTTCTTCAGTACATGTACTTGGTACGGTGTGTGTGTGAACAACAATAAACGTGTGAACAATAAACACAGTCATTTTTGTCCGCGTCATTATCATGTTTCGTTCTTATCTTGTTTGAGTTGGTTTTTCTGCGCCCCCCCCCCCCCCCATGTTCGAAACCGTTGGCGCCCTCTTTTGATCCAATCGGCGATCGCTTCAGAACGAAAGAAATTGCAGCCGCTGCGTCGTGTAACATCTGGCCTGCTAAATATAAAAATGACATGTGTGAACACAATAAACATTTGCATTTTTGTCCGTGTCATCATCATGTTTTGTTCTTATCTTGTTTGAGTTGGTTTTCTGCCCCCCCCCCCCCGCCCCATCCGGGCGATTTTTTTTTTTTTTTCGTTTTTGGCGCCCCCAAGGAGTGGCGCCAACCCCCCCCCCCCCCCCCCCCCCCCGATACGCCACTGCGCCTCTCTGGAGATCAGGAGGTCGTAGGTTCGAATCCTGCTCGAGTATGTACGCCTATGATTGTGGTTTTTTTTTTTATCATTGCTACTAATAAAACACTGATCAATGCATTGCTTATTTACATCGATGTAGGGCAATCTGTCAATCGGTTGCAATAAAAACACCTCGACGGAAGAATTTCATGAATTTGAATAAACCTGCTTTTCTTTGAAAATCAGTTCCTTTACATTCTTTGGGTTCATAACCATTAAAATTGATGCCTTTCTCAACGATCACTTGTCTTGCCATTACTTATCTCACGGTTCCTTACGACAACTGGAAAAAAAAACTTTTCTTTATTCTTTCTTATTGTAGTCATCATTTACTAAATTCATCTTCGTTCTTTTTTACTCATCTGCATAATGGTAATATTAACTATTCCTATCAATCTTTACGACGTCGAAAACAAAACAAACAAAACAGAGAAACACAAATTGAGAGAAAGACAACGCAAGCACGCATCGAAAGAGACACACAAACAAACAGACGAACACACTATAATCAATGATAACCTTTCTCCAGCCTAGTGCATTTCCAAAGATGGGTAGTGGAACAGGGCCGGGGATATTTCTCCGCAAGAAGAATGTATAGCACCACACCATGTACCTGTCTCGAAAAAAAGAAGAAGAAGATTATAACAAATGTCTTATCGCGATACAGGGTGGCTTTCTTTTACTATCCTCTCATGTATCACTTAAACATCCATCAACGGTATTGGTGTTTGTTATTTTTCTTTGTGCTGCGGGGTACGCAGCGCGGAACGAAACATAATTTATACTATAGTGTAGTTATCTCACAAACATTATCATCACTGTAACAAATCCAGACACAAAATGCTGAAGTACCTGCACAACGAATAGAAAAGAAACCCGCCTCTATAAGAGACAAAAAGAAGAAGAAAGAAGGTCTGCATGACTGGCAGTCCAAGCACAAAATCAGTTCTATATATCGGTTTGTACATTACCAATGATATAAATAAAAACAAATACGAAAAAAAGATATAATAATCATGGAGTTTCGCCTATAGTGAGGGCACCTTCCATTTGATATTTACTAGCACCTATAGGCCTACCATTAAGTATAAAGACGGATATGTAATATGTTGCTTTCGTGCAATATTTTGATGAGTTAATTCAGTTCAGCCCACATGTGATGGCAAAGAATACCATGCATTGCGCATGTATAGAGACGAACAGAATACTGAAATGTATATGTATGACTACTATGAGCTTAAACT